>NW_025814855.1:2910000-3061606 GCF_022079265.1 Lynx rufus
GTGCCCCACCTCCCACAGGACAGCGGGCGCAGGCCTGGCACCCCCGTCCTCCAGGCTCTCGAGAGGTGGGGCATCAGGGAGACCCTCCGGCTGAGGCTAGCCCAAGCAGGCTCCTCTATCCAGTGCCCTGTTGTGGCTGCGGGGCCAGCCCTGGCCACCCGGCCACCCGCCCTCCGCCTCCCCATCAGGAAGGCGGCTACCCTCCTAGGCCACCATCCTTGAGGCCGGTCCCACAGTGAAGACGCTCGGGACAGAAACCCGAGTGAGGCCACGGAACGAGGCCGGCTTGGATGCCCGGCCACGCGAGGGACCCTGGCCTCAATGTGCACGGCCACGCCTCATTCACCCGTGAGGCCAAGAGAGGCGGAACGAAGAGCACAAGCTGAACTGCCGGCAAACGTCACGTCTGCACTGGGGGACTGGGGCCCCCGGAGGCCAGGGACCAGCCCTGTGTCGCTCGCCCGCTGACCCTCGGTGTCCCGGGAGCAGGCGGATGCTCAGGAGGTGCCTGGGCACACGTGAGCCACCCCCTTCCTGCCCGATCAGACCGGTGCTCTCACTGTATCTCGCTCTGGTCTCGCTCAGCTACAGGCACCGACCGCCACTCGAAACATCTCCGTGGCGGGGTCACACTCGAGCGCCCTCCAGCCCCCACACGTCTCCACGAGAAAACGGTTCCCTGCAGCCACAGCCACAGCCGCCTAGGGCCCCGCCCAAGGACCCGGGCGCCTGAGGGCAGGACGGCCTCCCGTGCTCACCTCCTCCTGGCCACCAGTCTCCCTCCTGCTCTCCTCTATGGCCATCTGAAGCCTCAGGTCGTCCCCACGGCGGATCCGCTCTTCCTGTTTGGGTCATGGAGGCAGGCGACAAGGGAGGGTCAGAATACGAGCGGCACGGCTGCCCCCCACCCCCGACCCGACAAAGGTGACTGAAAATTAAAATGGGATATGGACAATGTGGGAGGGGAGGATGGGGAGGCGCGTGCGGTCTGGGCTGGGGACACGGGCCTGGCCAGGCACTGCTCTGACAGGCTCGGGAAGTGGGGGCTAGGCGTCTGACTCTGCAGTGTCTGCTGCACTGGGTGGAGGTGACCAAGGCCTGGGCTGTGGCAGAGGGGACAGAGTGGCCACAAGGCATCTGCTTCCCATGCTGCGACTGCACCGTCGGAGGACCCACCTGACACGTGTGTACGGCAGGGGCAGGGCTGCTGTGGGGCGGGCAAGGGGGTGCAAGGAGTCGGGGACCTGAGGAGGGTCTGAGGGGAGCCCTAGGGAGGGGAGGGGGCTCTTCTGACCTTGTCGTGTTCCTCACGGCTCAAACTAAGGGCCAGCTGGAGCTGGACGTCGTCCTCAGGGCCGCAGGATGGGGGCTGGGGGAGAGAGAGCGTGAGGGGTCCAGGGCAGGACACGAGGTGGGGGGTGGGAGAGAAAGAGAAGGAGGGAAGGAGAAAGAGGAAGAGAGAGACGGAGAGTGTGAGGGGTCCAGGGCAGGACACAAGGTTGGGGGCGGGAGAGATAAAGAAGGAGGGAAGGAGAGAGAGGAGGAGGAAAGGAGAGAGAGAGAGAGGAGGAGAGAGACGGAGAGAGTGTGAGGGTTCCAGGACAGGACATGAGGTGGGGGGGGGGGGAGAGAACGAGGGAAGGAGAGAGAGAGAAGCAGGGAAGGAGAGAGAAAAGGAGGGAAAGAGAGAGAGAAGAAGAGAGAGACGGAGAGAGAGAGGAAGAGAGAGACGGAGAGAGAGGAAGAGAGAGACAGAGACAGTGTGAGGGGTCCAGGGCAGGACATGAGGTGGGGGGTGGGAGGGAGGGAGAGAGAGAAGGAGGGAAGGAGAGAGAAAAGGAGAGAAGGAAAGAGAGAAGGAGAGAGAGAGAGAGAGAGAGAGGAGGAGGAAAGACAGAGTGTGAGAGGTCCACGACAGGACACAAGGTGGAGGTGGGAGAGATAAAGAAGGAGGGAAAGAGACTGAGAAAAGGAGGGAAGGAGACAGAAAAGGAGGCGGGGGGGGGGGGGAGAGAGAGAGGAAGAAAGAGACGGAAAGAGTGTGAGGGGTCCAGGGCAGGACACGAGGTGGGGGGCGGGAGAAAGAAGGAGGGAAGGAGAGAGAGGAGGAGGAAAGGGGAGAGAAAGAGAAGGAGAAAAGGAAAGGAAACAGAAACAGAGCCAGGACGGACAGAACCAAAGGCACAGACACGGTCACCCAAACCGGTGAGGGACGGGCAGAGAGAACAGAAAGACCAGCAGGGAAGGAGCCACTCAGGACAGACACCCGAGTAAAGGGGACGAAAGCGGTCAGGACGAGGACACAGGAAGACCAGGTGGGAGGGCCAGCAGAGAGAGGGCTGGGGGTGGGGAGAGAGAGGGCACAGGCCCTCAGGAGGTGGGGGGGCGGGGGCTGAGGCATGAGATGGGATGAGAACGGAAGTCAAACCCCCAGAGTCAAACCGGTGCGCCCGGCCGGGCCCAGTACCTGGTCGGCCTCCTCCTTGCTCATGGCCAAGGCCAGCTGGAGCTGGAGCTCCTCCTCCCCGCTGCTCTGTGGCCACGCCTGCTCTGCCTCAGGTGGGGGCCCCGAGCCCACGGCTGCTGAGGACGCTGCGGTGGGGAGGGGCAGTGAGACCCAGCTGGACAAAGAGAAGGGACCACACAGCCCAGGCGGGGGGGGGGGGGAGAGGCTTCCTTTCCGGGGGGGCAGACTGTGAGCCGGGTTTATCCAGCCTCCCCTCCCCCCGCTCCGGGGAGAACAGGGAATAAGGAGTGCGGGGGGGGGGGGGGGGTGTCAAGGAAGGACAGCCCCGTGGGCCCAAGAACAAAAGCCAGCAGCAGAAGGAGGACGTGCAGGAGCCTCAGAGCCCACGACCTTGGTTCCCGAGCTGCATGCCCGGGGTCTGCTCAGAGCCCCAGGGCACACCGGTCTCCAGGCCCACATGCTCCCACGGGTCCAGGGCTGCGTGGCTGGGACCAGCTGGGTGTCGGGGGAAGAAGAGAACCTGCACCCTCGGCCCCCACCCCCACCGCGGGTGTGGCTGAGACAAGACGTGACCCGGAAGGGGGTGACTACCCGGAAGGAGGCACGGACAGGGTGCAGGGCCTAATGCCGAGCCAGGGGAAGCGCCCACCTGCCTGCTGCTCGCAGCTGGCCCCTCACTGTCGGCAGGCCCCCCAGAGTGCCTGCCGTCCCTGACCTCAGACCTCCGGCAACCCCCTCCAGGTCACTCCTCTCCGTCTTCGGCACTGCCCGCTCTCAAGCAGGGGCACACCTGGGCCCTCAGGCGGCCCTCGGTTAGTATTTGCAGGTGAACAGGGTACCTCTCAGCTCTAGGGTCCCACAGCGAGAGGGAAGGGACACAGGAGTGCAGAGGAGGCTCACGGCCCGTCACCCCTCAGATGAGGATACAGAAAGGATGGCACGGGGTGGGGAGAGCCCAGCGGCTGGGCACGGGGTGCCTGACAACGACAGGAAGCTTCAAGACGGAGGGGGGTGGGCCTGGAGGGAGCAGTGAGGGCGCAGAGGCGCGGGGGCTCCCGAGGCAGGCCTCACCCGTGGCGGTCTGCGCCAGCTTCTCCTTGGTCTTGAGCGCGTGGGCGCGCTCCTCCCGCAGCCGGTCCTCGTCACGGAGCAGGGCCACCAGCTGCTTGGCCTTCTCACGCACGTTCACGCCCTGGTCCTTGCCGTCACGGTCCACGTACTGGAAGTCCTTGAGCGTCTGCACCGCGTACATGTTCTCCTTGCACTGCTGGGACACGCGCTCCGAGCCGGTCTTGATGAGGTACTCCATCAGCGTCATGGCCTTCAGGGCGGGGGGCACACCGGTCACGCACACGGCGGCCAGGATCCCAGTCCCGGCGCCAACCCTCACGTCAGCCGCACACGGACAGACACGCGCAGCCCAGCAGGTGACTACGTGGCCGCGAGAGAGGACGCAGCGCGGCCACGTGCAGCCACTTGGAGGGACCCCACAGACACCAAGGAGCATGCGAGGCGGGCGTCCCCGACAGGCACATCCACGGAGGATGTGGTTCACAGGAGATTCGGGGCTGCCAGGGCTGGGAGACTCTCGGTGGACACGGGATCTGTGTGCAGGTGACGAAGATACTCTGCACCCAGGCAGTGGTGGTGGTCGCCCAACCCCGGGCCGGTGCTCTGTGCCACCGAACCACACGCTTTACAAGGGTGAACCGTACGGCACGGGATCTGTGTGCAGGTCAGTAAAAATCCAGAAACGGGGGAAAGGCAGGTATGGTCGCTGCAGCCCCTCCCAGGCTTCCCCGAGCCGAGCAGACCCCACTCTATTTCTCTGAAACCACAAAAATACGCCTGTTAAGTCACGTTCGACAGCACCCAGTGCTCGGACGGCCAGACTGGTTTCTCTCCCGTCCTGTCCACCTGGAACGTGTGTCATTACCGCCCGTGTAGAGCTCCGTGCCTCTGCAGACAAGGAAGCGACTTGCTCCTCGAGGTGGGAGGGAGGGAGGGAGGCACCAGGCCCGCGGGGCCTGTTGAGGCAGGGCTCTCTGCAGGGCACTCGTGCACTGGGACAGCAGGAACAAAGGGACAGGGAGGAGGAAACACCCTGTGACAGCTTCTGCATTTAAGAGGTAAGAACAAATTCTCTTTCCAACAAGTTAAAACAAAACGGGGGAAGAGACTCCGGTCGTCGGACGACAGGGCACCTTATGGTTTGCAGGGGACTCCGGGGGCTTCCCGGAGCCCCTGAAGGTCACCCAGACCACTGCAAAGCAACAGAGAGAGGACCTTCTGCTTCGGCTGAGCTGTCTGAAGAGCTACGCGATTTGCCAGGGAACCCCCGCTGTGGGGGCTTGACGTCTCCCCAACCTTCCTGGGGAGCCAAACCTGAATCTCACAGGCTTCCTGAAGGTGTGTGAACGGTATTTACGCCAGTAATCAGAGGTTAGTCTTTAACCAGCCCTCGAGGTGTTTACGCATCACAGTAGGAGGGACAGGGTGGAAAGCAGGCTCCCAAGGTCCTGGGCCAGCCGTGCTCTGGAATTCAGCTTTCCCGGGTTCAGACCAGAAAGGCCACACGACACATAAAACAGGATCTCCCAGCAGAAGGTCCCACCAACAGTCAAGCTACCCGAGACCCACAGATGGCAGACAGACCACCTCCCCTCAGCCTGGGATGGGACTTGCACCCAACAACTCACAAAAACTCGTTTTCAAAGCTCTGGAGCTGCAGTTGAATGGCCTGTGAACCCAGAAAGAATCCAAACACCCCACGGGTAACACGCATACATGTGAAGCACAGTGGGCCCGTGGTGCGGAAGCAGCACACGCACAGCAACGTAACGTAAACACGTAAGCGGATGCTACACACGCCAACCTCCCAGATGCGGCCGTGAGCAACATACGCAGGTGCAAAAAACCAGGAGCATGGGTCCGTGGAAAGTTCTAGAACAAACGTGGCAGACAGAAGGCAGGACAGGATGCTGCTGGGGGAGGCGGGGACATCCTCTCTCTCTCTCCATCGGGATGGTGGCTACACAGGTGTGCGTACACGTGAGCACTAACCAGGCTGCACGCTCGTGACACGTGTCACAACAGAAAACGTGAACCTATTCTTAAAAGTAAGCAACTGGACAGCCCAATAGTCCCTGCTAATTTTTGAAACAGCTTGCTCCTGGATCCCCCAGGACACCAGAACACGCATCAAGGAGCCACACGGGGCACCTGGGCACTCAGTTGGTTGAGCGTCTGACTCTTGGCTTCGCCTCAGATCATCACCTCGTGGTTTGTGGGTTCGAGCCCCGTGTCGGGCTCTGCACTGACAGCATGGAGCCTGCTTAGGATTCTCTTTCCCCCCCTTTCTCTGCTCCTCCTCCTCCCCTGCCTGTGCACATGCGCATGCATTCTTGGGCTCTCTCTCTCTCTCAAAATAAATAAACTTAAATAAAAAATCAATGTTTACAAAAGTAAAAAAAACAAAAAAACAGGAATCCACAAACAACTTCTCAAAGGGCCAGGTGCTAGATAACCCTGCTTTTCAGGCCACATGGCCCCCATGCTATAGGGGAAGCAGCCGCAGATGAGCGGGCCTGGCCATGACGGATAGAGCTTCACCCACCAACACAGGTGGCTGCCCAGATTCAACCTCTGGCCCATAGTTTGTTGACCTCTTGTTTTAAAAGATAAAAACTGAGAGACACCCGGGTAGCTCAGTCAGTTAAACGTCCAACTTCAGCTTAGGTCACAATCTTGCAGTTTGTGGGTTCGAGCCCCACGTTGGGCTCTGTGCTGACAGCTCAGAGCCTGAAGCCTGCTTCAGTTTCTGTGTCTCCCTCCCTCTCTGCCCCTCCCGTGCTCGCGCTCTCTCTCAAAAACATTAAAAGATAAGTAAACATTTAAAAGATAAAAATTGAGACCCTGCATTCCTCGGAGCAGGGAGGTGACACAACCCAGTCAAGAGAACGGGTTCCAAGGCTCCCCTCCCACCCCTTGCCCCCGGGTGGCCCCGAGCCTCTTTGTGCCTCAGTTTCCTCACCTAAAAAGTGGGGACAGGAAAAGTACTTCGTGGTTCTCTGCCTACAGCAGTGTTTCTCCGGCTGCACTTGGTCCATGAGCCCCAGTGAGCTTCCCTTGCAGTTTCAAGAGGCCCTCCAAATCCCATCCCCTCCCTTCACCTCCACACAAGGGCTCACCCAGACCCCCCACCCCTTCCCCGATTCTCAGCTAGACAAATGCCACCCAGTCCTTCACAACAAACCACCAAATATCGGACCCAACATCGGGTCCGTGGGATTGAGGCCCCAGTCCGGGTTTGTCAGGGTGGGTGTGAGAAAGAACACAGCATTTCCAGGTCTGAGAAACGAGGGAGCACCGTGCCCTGGGGCACAGCGCAGGTCCCAGCCAGAGTCCATGAGACCGGGGACCTCGGCCGCCTCATCCACCACCACAGACACAGCAGGCCCTTGGCCAACGGTCCCCAAACAAACGTCGACAAGAGGACTTGCCTGAACCTCGCTCTCCGGCTCCCACCCCAGCAGCCGGACCCTCACACGCAAGAACATCCACAGGCCGCCCTAAGCCCCACTGCTGGGAGTGGGGGCCGGCCACCCGCGCCAGCCTGTGCCCACCGCCGCTTCTTGGCCCAAGGGGAAGATGCCAGGCCCCAGACCAGTAAGCTGAAAAACCGCTCACGGGCACTCCCCAAAGACACGTTCCCTTTGACCAAAGCCTCCAATCTGTCTGTTTGCTGGGTGAGGACGCACACATCCGCCACCAGGAACCAGTCAACAGACCACTTCTGTGGTGGGCACTGTGTCCACGTTTCTCAACGTGACACTTGCGTGTGTCCTTCCGCCCAAAAGTTCCAGTTCTAGAAAATGGTGAACATACAAGGGGATTCGCGGCAGTCTTGTTCACAAAAGCAAAACGTCACAGATCACTTAACGATCCGTCACCAGGTAGCACTTGTTGAAAAAGTAAAAAAAGGAAGAAAATAAAGTAACGAATCTTTTATATCCTAAAGAGGAATGACCTCTGAGCTGTGGCTTCACCTTCCTTTTTAAAACTGGGGTACGATTTACACTTGCTATAACCCACCGTCCTCCACTGCAGTCCTGAGCCCTGATAATTGCACACGGCCACGTATCCAGCGCTGCAGTGGTACTGCGGCTCCACAGCCCCCCAAACTCCCTGGTGCCAGGGGACATGTGCACACAGATTGTTCCGGAGGAAAAACAGAAGCGGGGGGCACCAGCTGCCTCTGAGAGGGACCTGGGCTCTGGGCACACAGAGGGACGCACACCGTGCACCTGCTTAGGCCTTCTGTGCGGATCAATCTTGCAACTGTTCCACGTTCTCAAGAAGTTTAAACCCTATGACTCAAAACTCCTAAGACCCTTACCCGTCTGCTGCCTTCGTTAGGTGAAAAGGAGGGCGGGAGGGAGAGAGGTTCACATAAACACCCAGAACTCCAAGTCCTCAGGCACACCCCCACCGGAGCCCCGCGCGCGCGCGCACACGCCTGCCCGCCCTCGAGCACGCGTGCATGTGAGGGCCGGGCTGCAGGCCCGGGCACTGACCTTGTAGACATGCCGCCAGTTCTTGCCATGGTCATTGAGCCGCTTCCAGATCATGCTCATGATCTCGGAGAAGGCGACAACGTTGTAGGTGAGGTCAGCGATCTCAGACATGAGGGAGCTGGATGGGCCCCAGGGGTCGTTGCTCGTGGCTTCCCGGACCTTGATCTCGGCCTCCGAGTAGTTGTGGACTATGTTCTTCATCTGGCGCCGCAGCGACGAGGTCGACATGGCGGCGGGTGATGGTGAGGGTGGTGGGCCCCCCGGGGTGTGGCGAGACAGGGGCGACTGGAGGAAAAGACAGCAGCAGGGGCTGGGGGTCACCGCATCTGAGGAAGAAAGGCCCTTTAGAAACACAATTGGGACCTGGGGCTGTCCAGCCTGCAGCTCCGCCCTCGTGGCCCCCCACCCCCACCCCGGAGTCAAGGATGAGGTCCTAACCATAGCCTAGAAGGCTCTGGCCCTCGTTAACCCCCGTCTTAGTCACCCGGTCCGTCTTTCAGTTCCTCAAACATGCCCAGCTCCTTCCTGCTTGGGGGCCCTGCTCAGTGAGGCAGGGTGTGCAGTGATGGATCACAGACGGGACACCGCAGTTCGGTACTTCCGAGCCCGCTGCCCTGGGTGGGCCAGGAACTTCCACACCTGTTTTCTCCCCTGTAGAGTGGGGTTTTGTTCCACAACCCAGGGGGCTAAGAACCCGGCGCGTGGGCAGTGCACTATAAACGTGGGTGGTGTCACGAGATGGGTCATCCTGCTCTTCCTCAGCTCCCAGGTCACTCCTCGTCACCCCCAGGGCTCTGCTTAAGTTTCCCAGATGTCACACACCCCAAATGCCACCACAGTCATGGTTCCCCAGGGGCCCCATCAGTATTTTATACCCGTGGGTCTGATTCTGTGGCTGAGGCCAACCCAATAGCCCCATGGGGACAGAGACCACGTCTCTGGGGACAGCCGTCCCGGAAGAGCCATTCAATAAACAGCTAGGAAGAAGGGAAGGAGGGAGGGCTGGAGTGGAAGAGGCAGACTCCATGGCAGAAACAAGGACACACAGGGTGACCACTAAAGGGAATGGAGCAAGAGGCAGGGAACGCCAGGGGGACAGGCGTACCAAGGGTGGGGGGGGGCGGGAGGCTCGGGGAGGAGAGAGAAGGATGAGCCCGGCTGCCCACTAGGTCTGAGCCGCATGCCAGGTGCTCGCTGACCAGGAGATACCCATTATCTCAACACCACCAGCGGGGCTTTCGGAGGCCAAACGATTCAGCCCAGGTCACACACTAAGCGCAGCAGCACAGACTCAACCTCTGGCTGCTTGGACACCAAAACCTACACTTTTAAACTAACCTGTGTTGAGAGCAAGATGACGGGAAGGAACAGAAGGGCGGGAACCAGGTGGAAGGTGACTATCACAGCAAGCGGTGGCACGAGCCTTACCCCGTGCTAGGCATTCTTCTCCATGCTTTACACACGGTGACTCAATTAATCCTCCCAACTCCGTGATTCACAGCACCTCACGGGGGGAGGAAACTGAGGCACAGGAAGAGAGACTCCCCTGCCCTGGGACACAGGCCTCACCCTGGCTGCAGAGCAGACTGAGCACCTTGGTCCACATCCACTCCAATAAGCCCTCCCACAACCTACCTACGTCCTGGGATGGCCGGCTGGCCCCAGCTTTGAATTCCAGCTGGAGAGCCCAGGCACAGGGAGGCAGATGTGAGGCGGTCAGGGGGCCCAGCAGGCCAGCTGGATGCACCAGGACAAAGAGCTGATGTGACCAGCACAGAAGAGACAGAGGGAAGGGAACAAGACCAACAAGAAGAGAAAGAGGCACAGAGAAACCAAGGCAGAGACAGTACTCAGAGACCAAATCACAACCAGAGACAGTGAGGCGAGACAACGAAGAGAAAGGATCAAGGCCCTAGAAGGAAAAGAAAGAGACAGCGACCCAGCACTACAAACTCATCAGAGAAAGAAAAACCAACGTGTGAAACAAAGAACAAGTAACTTGGGCCCAAATCCTGGCCATGAGCTACCAGCAGAACAACCTCCTTGAGACTCAGTTTGCTCAACTCTGAAAAGAAGGAAAGAATTCCTACCCGGCAGGCTTGCTGATTAAATAAGATGGGTACATAAAGTGCTTGGCGCCCTGCCCACAGATAGTAGGGGCTCAGTAACGCTGCCTGCTATTATCAGAAAAAGAACATTTCCAAAGGGCCGGTAAAGGAAAACGCACTACTTTAACGCCGGGTAATTACACTAAGCTGTGTTAGAAAAAACAGTCCACAAAAGTGCACGCATGCTGCTCAGAATGAGAGCAAGTTTTTCAACACAAACGGACTCACAAAGAGAAGTATTAGATCGAGTAGAGAACGAACGATATGGCAAAACCCTCAAGGGGTACTCAAATGACTGATGTCAAACATGTGCTGCGCGGAGCTGGAAACCTGTAAGAGCGGAATGCAGGGGTCCCAGCAGTTGACTGCGGGGCGAGCTGCTTCACCGCTACCGCCTCCAGGAACACGCACAGCGACGCCAGGATGCAGGAACTGTGAACGACCCTAACTTTAAACACTAGGAAGCGAAGGTTTGGAAATGAAAGAAGTCACCTGATAACCAGTACAGGCTGGCCAAGGAGTGGGCCTCGATTCTACAGCCCGGCTCTCGACCTCCCACCCCTCTGGAGACTCCAGGACCTGGGGGAGGGGGCAGATTCCAGACCAAGCAGCAGACGTGCAGAGGGACCTCGGGGTTGGGGATGTGCGCGAGGACGATGAATGGGAAAACGGAGGGGAGGAAGATGCACAGAGACGGGGACTAGGGTCACCGGGAAATGCAGACACGGTGGCCCAGAGGAAGAGAGGAGGCAGAGGGGAGAGGGAGAGAGAGAGGGGGAGAGGGAGAAAGAGACAGCGGCACGACCACCAATCCTGAACACCACACACCGACACTGACAGAGGTCGACACACGGGGACCGGCGCCCAGTGGAAGCGCCACAGCGGACGCGGGCAGCGCCGAGGCCCGGGCGGAGGCCGGCGGGATACGGACCAACACAGACACCGCGGGGTGGAAAGGCGCGGGCGCCGACACACAAAGGCCGCGGTGATGAGCCAGGGGCCGCACGCGACGGACGCCCGAGCGCCCCCGTACCGCCGTACCCCGGCCCGCGCTCACCTCGGCCTCTCACGCCGGGCTCCGGGGGGTCATGGCGGGCAGCCCCCTGCCCCGCTTGGCCTCGGTGTCGCGGGGCGCGCGCCTGGCCGCGGGCGGCGGACACGGAGGCGCACTCGGGCGCACGCGCGAACGCACGGAGGGCCGCACGCCGACGGCCCCGCCGCCCCGGCGCCCGGGAGGGGCGCAGAGAGCCGGGCGGGGGAGGGGAGCCGCCGAGCGGACGGGAAGCAACCGAAGGAGGCGACGGACCGGAAGCGGAAGTGGCGGCGCGCCCCGCCCTCCGCGCCGCATTTGGCCCCGGCGACTCGGCCGCAGGGAGCTTGCGCAGTCGCCGCTTCCGCGGCCCCGCCCGCCCTTTACGTCACTTCCGGCGCGCGAGCGCCGTGGCCAGACGCGGCTGCGAGGCCTTGGGGACGCCCTTGAAAGAGTGGAGGCCTCAAGAGAGGCCCGGCCGGCAAACTCCGCCGAGGGAGGTGGGGGAGGCGAGGAAGGGGCCGCGCCGTGCCGGGCCCGCGAGGCCACAACCCCGGCACCCCGCGGTGCTCTAGGCGCCCCCTCTCCTTGCCCAGCGGGCGCACACGCGGAGCCCCGCCCCCAAGCGCCTGCCCCGGGCAACCGGCCACGCAGGCGGGGGTGTGCCCGGCAGGGCGCGCCAAGGGCGCCACGGCCGGAGGGCAGGGACAGCCAGGCGCCCGCAGCCTAGGGCCAACGACCGGGGTGGGGGCGCGGGGTACACACACCGGACACAGAGCAGCTCCGTAAAGTAAAATACAACAAAATGTTTAATGAGCAAATTCGTCTTAGCAAATATGAAACTGCCACAGAGAGGAGAGGGACGGGGCCACGGGGCTGGGGCACAGGTCGGGGAAGACTAAGGAGAAGAGAATCAACTACGTAAGAAACCGGGGAGGGCGGGCACCAGGGAGAGGACCAGAGGCCAAGAGGACGGGAGCTGTGGTCCTGGAAAGGGAGAAGGCAGGGCTCTGGGGGTCGGACAACAAAATTCAAAATAGTTTGGCCATAAAATATAAACACACTATGTTTCTACGGTGGGGAAGGGGAGAAAGAGGGTAAAAGGGAGGAGAGGCTGTTTTGGGGAGGGGCTCTGGGGGTCCTACCCCGCCCTGCTGTGCACCCCCTCCCCATCCCGACCCCTTCCCTCTGTGTCTGGGTGCATGTGTCTGTGTGGGCCTGTGCGCGCACTTCCCCAATTCCCCTCCCCACCCCAACCCCCACCCCACCCTAATTGCTGCCATTCCAGTTGCTGCCGGCTGTCATTCGGCTGTCACTCCTCTGCCCATCTTCTTCAGAGGGAGAAAAGAGGGGGGGTGGGAGGGGGAGCAGCCCCCAGCCAGCCCTTCCCCCACCCTCCCCCTCCACCTCTACCAGAAGTCCCGGCGGTGGTAAGAGTCGGGGTCACAGTATTTTGTGACAACCACTCTGTTGGCGAACTTGCGACCCGTCAGGCCCTGCATGGCTTTCTGGCAGTCAAACACAGAGGTGAACTCCACGAAGATCTGCGGGGATAAGAGACCGGTTGTGAAGGCAAGGTGGCCTTTCAGCCTCCAAGGACAAACTGGCTCAGTCAGAGCAACCAGCCAGCATCTACCCAAAACCCAGAACTCCACAGGAGGGAGAGGGCCTCGCTACAGGTTTGGGAGCATTTGGCCAACGTCCTGCAGAACCCTAGGATCAAAGAGGCATGCAGAGTGAGAAAGAACAGAGGGGAGCTAGAGTCAAGAGTCACATGGGACACCTGCACGCTCGCCAAGGAAAGAGGTCACTTGTGTGGAATGTCTTCCCTGTACTGGGCATTGTGCCGGGTGCTCCCCAAGCTCCCCCCAAGGGCCATGTTCTCCCCAGAGGACAGATGAAGGGAAGCTCAGAAATTAAGATTCAAACCCAAGGTGATAAAAAAAAAAAAAAAAAAAAAAAAATCCCAGCTATTTGACCCAACGAAGTTTCTCATCTTGTTTAAACCACCAGTTTACAGGAAGTGGAGGGAGGGAGAGGATAATACCAGCCTAATTCTCAATATGGGATTCTGTTAATACAAATCTGACCTATTGCTTCAACAAAATGGCTGGGGGAGGGGGGGGGGCAGAGACAATTATGTAGAACTGATAAATTTCGATAAAGTTTTATTAAACAAAATGGCATGGATCCTTAAACAGTATAAAAAGTCTTTTGAAACGTAAAGGAAATCTGAACACAAACTTAAATACATCCTCAGGATAATTTTGTTACTGTAATAACAGTATTGTAGCTTCATTAAGATTTTTTTTAGAAATGATCTGTTAAAACGTTTAGAGCAGCACTTCTCAAAACCAGCGTGTGTGTCCCCAGGCGACATTCTGCAATGTCTGGAGACGTTTTTGGTGGTCACAAAGGGGGATCCAATGCTACCATCTAGGAGGTGCTTCCATTTACTGGGTGGAGGCTGGGAATGGAGCTGAACATCCAAAAAGCACACAGCACAAAACCCAAAGCAAGTTTTACCAGGCCCCAAATAGTAAGTTCAGATATTATAGAAACGCCCTTGTCACAGGTAAAATTTGGAAATCTGCTTTAAATTATTTTAGGAAAAAAAAGGGAAACTGGGAAGCTAAATACAGAAATTAAGAATGACTAGATATGGACAACCTGAAGCTGGGTGATGGGGCATCACAACGCTGCTATGTATGCTCAATACAACTTAAATGATGTACCGTAATACACCACTACGATAACTCCACTCTTATAAATGTTTGAAGAGAATGAAAAGTTTCAAAACAAAAGAGGCAGGATGATCCCAGAGACCAGCCAGGTCTTCCCATTCATCCTTCCCACAAGTATTTACTCCGCCCCTCAAGAGCCAGCCTCCATTCCAGCATCTGTCATAGCACTGACTGCAAAGGACATGCGGGGAGTGGGTGTTTCTGCCACACAGTGAGGACTGGGCAGGAAAACGGGAGAGGACATAATGCCCATCCGCCCCCTCCCCTCACCCAAGCCCTGTCGTCCCTTGGCCCCCGATGCTCTTTCCACTGCTTCCTGGGCAAGTTCATCCAGCTGACACCAAAACAGGGGTCAGTATGTTGACGACACCTACACTTCTATCAGACCTCATGCCTGGGACGCAGCTCTGTCCTGCTCACGGCTTCCGACACATCTCTGCTGAGGGGTCAACCTGCCCATCGACACTGACCCCCTCCCCCACAAACCTGCTCAACTCCCTCGCTTCCTTCTCATCTGCCAGTTCCACCCAATCACCAAAGCCACAAGTCTGAGCATTTTACTGGACTCCTCTTCCCCCCGCAGCATAACTCAAATCAGTGGGCATTTACAGGTAATGTGTTTCTCAAATCCATGGACTTGTTTCTCTCCGTCCGCCTGATCACCATCTTTCACCGAGCTGATCACAAGCTGGTAGTTGCCAAAGCTCCGGAGATCTTACCACTACCCCCTCTGCCCCCTCCAAATTCCCAGGCTGCGGAGTCCAGCCCCGCAGGGTAGAGGAGGTACCGGCTCCGTAATCCCTGGCCACCCCTACCTTATTCTAACGAACCGTCTCCATGTGCCAGGCCACAGACCGCTCACTGCAGAGAACCCCCGACATTCCTCTGGGGCTGCTTTGCCACCCTGGGCCTCAGCCCCCAATCCCATCTGCTTTATTCTGCTCAGGCTGCCTGGTCACTGTCCCCAAAGATACCAGATCTATGCTCACTGGGCTCCCTGGCCAGGACCCTACCTGCCTGCTGGGATAACCTGGTGTCACTTGGGCCTGCTTAATACTGCCTCTTGGCCTCCAATCTCAACACTGCATCCAGAGCATTCCTCCTCCCTTCCCAGGTACCACCTAAGGTGGCAGATATGTTGTCTGACAAGGCTGGCCCCAGGACTTGGCCAGCTAAAGCCTGAATCACTAGGTGAGTGGCTGGATGAACCTAAGTCACCCCCTCTTTCATGCCTCCCAAGGAGAGCAGAAGGTGCAGACTCCTGGCAGGGGGCCAGAAGTGACATGCCTCAGTGGGCTGGGAAACGTGACTGTATGGCCTGTGTCCTCTGAGGTAGGGCCCAGAAGGCTGCTGTGGGAGTCCAGAGTCGCACAGGGAAGCTTAGTGAGTACCTGGCACCCAGGAGACACAAGCGTGCTTGCTGCCATTGAGACCGATGGTCAGCACTTTTCTCCCCACCGCACAGACAAGACCAAACGACTTGCGAGAGATCATGAGACAGACCGAAGCTATGACAGTTGCGGGGCCACACTCCCTAGGGACACCACACCATGCGGGGAAAGGTGAGGGGAAGGGTGGGCACGCACGCATGCACACGCACACACACACACACGCACCTTTCCACAGCCGGGCACCTCGACGCCATCCACAGGCCGGGGGATCTCAATGGACTTGACGAGCCCATACTTGCTGCACTCATCCCGCACGTCCTCCACAATCTCCTCGTACTCCTCGTCGTCCAGCAGCTCCTCAGGCAGCACCATGTTCATGAGGCACAGGACCTCAGTCGGGTGGCCGCCCATCTGCACCTGGGAGCTCATCAGGCCTGGCACTTGCAGGGTCACGGGGGTCTGGTTGATGGTGCTCTGTGGGGCAAAGGGCAGAGCAGTCACAGCCAAGGCCACACCAGCTGCCCAGAGGCCTACCCAGGGAAAACCAGGCCCTGCCCCTGTAAGGCTCAGTTGCCCACTCAGCACCACCAAAAAGCCAGAGCCAAAGACTTAGAAGGACCTCCTCCCAGCCCCACCCACCCCACCCCACCCCCAGGTGTCCCTCTAGCCAATGGAAAATGACGTGCCGGGGGGCTCACCAGCGTGGCATTCTTGGCTCCCACACTTGCCCTCTGCACGAGCAGTTTCTTATCCCCCAGCTGCATCCCGTTCAGCCCTGCGATGGCCTGTGTTTGAAGGGCGGGGGGGGGGGGGGGGGGGGGGGGGTGCGGCGAAGAGGTGCGGGTTAGGGGCCAGGAGCTTGACACCTCCCCACAAGCCCCAATACCCCAGAGCCGGGCATTGGTGGGGGAGAGGGGAAGGCAAAGGGGTCAGAGCTTGGAAAGAGCCAGAACCGAGGGAAAGGGCTCAAGTCCCCCACGCAGGGCCCCACTGCAGGCCAGCCTCCTCCCGCCCATCCAGAGGAGGGGAGACCAGTGTGGACACAGAGCAAGGTGCAGGGCAAGGACGGACGCAGCAGCACCAGGGGCCCGGGGCTCACCTGATCTGTGACGTTGATGTCCACGTACTCACAGAAGGCATAGCCCTTGGAGAGCCCCGTGGCACTGTCCTTGACCAGGTTGAAGGCCTTGAGAGGCCCGAACGATGTCAGCAGCTCTTTTACCTGAGACAGGGCCGCAACTCTGTCAGGGCTGGTTTGGGTAAAGGCTGGGAGGGGAGCAGTCAGGAGGAGGCGAGGGGTCTACCTGGTCATCATTCAGGTAATTGGGTAAGCCCCCGATGAACAGCTTGTGGGCAGAGTCCGGGACCACGGTGGACACAACTCCTGGGGGAAAAGGGGAGTAAGTAGGCTTTGGTCCCCAAGGCAGGAGCTTTACCCAGCACACAGGGACAGGCCCATTACGCCTGCTGTGGTGACAACAGGCCCACATCCCGCCACCCACAAGCTTACCCCAGGCAAAGCAGGCCAGCCACGGCTGACAGAAACGGGTGTCCCAAACCTGCCCAGCCTCCGAGCGCCCCAATAGCAGCTCTCCTTGGGGCGCATGGCGGCACGACAGCAGACAGCCCCGGTGGGAGCCCCAAAGACACAAGCTCATGTCCCAAACCCACCAACCACGGCAGGTCATGTCTGCGCTCATCCCACGGGCACACCCACCCCCCTTCCACATCTCTCAGGCCACAGCTCCACCCTCTTCCCTACCACCCGATGTCTAGCTCAGGTCTCGGGCTGACCCTCGGTCCCTTCCTCTGTGGTCCTGCACATTTCACGACTACAACAGCCCGGCACTGTCACACACAGCAGACCAGGGAGTGCCTCGGAGAGGCCTGCTGCTCAGGGTCCAGGGTCCACGAGGGCAGGGACGTGCCCAGTTCACTCAGTACCCAGACCCTGGAGCCCAGGAGGGCTGTCACAGTGCAGTCACACCAGCAGAGTGCCTTTAACGACCACTCTGCGTCTACCCCAACCCTACCGTCTCCACTCGTCTTTGGATTCAGGGGCCTGCCAGGTGGCTCAGCCCAGGGTCCTAACACCTCCCAGAGGCTCCCATCAGGTGTGAGCTACCCAGGGCTCGAAGGAAGGGAAACACCACCCACCCAGCCGGACCGGTTCCTGACTTTCCAAGTCCAGACCCTCCCTCAATGGCTGCATGACCTGGCCCTCCTCTGCAGTCCGCACCAAGTGGCTGCGCCCCACTTTCTCCTGACCTGGGGAGGGACAGGGGGGCCTCAGACCCAAAGCAGGGTATGCCCTCTCCCACCACCCCAGCCCCTCTGACCACCAGAGCCGAGCACCACCACGGTGTCCGAAGAAGGATAAGCAGAGGCCACAGGCCAGGCCCTGCACATCAAACTCGTGAAACCTGATGCCTTGATGCTCTCCAAAGCCGTATCGCAGCAAAACGCAACAGACTAAGGCACAGGAAGGAATGAGTCCCCTGCAGTCACTCAGACAGAAAGAGGGGCCTCCAAGCACCCGCCCCCCGCCCCCATCAATCACGACCCCACAGGTAGCTCTCAGCAAGCTACGGGCTTTGCCTACACAGGCACCACCGCTCTGACCGACGGCAGACAAGCACACGGGCAGGAGTCTCATCACCCCAACAGGGCAGTGCCAGAGCCAGGGGCGCCTCAGCCATCAGGCCCAGGCTGTGCCAGGCACCCCAGGGAAGCACACAGTGCCGAGGGCATCGGGGACGGAGGCTCAAACCCAGGATGCAGCCCCAAGTGAGCCTCCCTGAGCCTCAGTGTTCTCATCTGTGAACCAGGGAGAAACCTCACACCTACAACAGAGAATGACTCACAAGGCCCACACCTAAAACGGGGCCTGAGGCAAGGCTGGCCAGGATCAGCGAGATGCCAAGGCCCCAGTGGCTGCAGACGCCGTGTGGACAATAGTTCTGAAGCTGGGCAGAAGGACTCACGCGAGGGTGATGCAAACTGGGAGCCCAGGTCAGTCCTGGTGCCCAAAATCAAGCTCTCGGCAACATCCCCTCCCAACACAACGGGCAGGCTCCTCCCTGATCACACAACCTCTTCCCTCAGAGGGGCCACGGGGCACTCCCCTCTCATCCTCAATCTTGAAGCCTCACCTCCTCCCAAAGGCCATGCTGTACCCCCAACGACCAAGCAATCCTTTCTCGTGCACTTCCTCCTCAGCGGAGGGACCCTGCTACATGCGCTAACCACAGAGCCTGGCAGAGCAGGGCCCTGCTGAGGGAGCAGGTGCAGAGGCGAAGCCCCGCTGGCAGGAGTCCAGTGGGGGAGAGCACCCAGCACAAAGCCTGGCAGCGGGAAGGTGTGGAGGGCCAAACTAAATTCACAAACTCAAAGGGTTCTGTGCTTTCCTGCCTCCAAAGACAGCTCTGGCTCTCCCTGCCTCCCCCCTTCTTATCTTAAAGGATAGTCAGGACCCCCACATCAGCACTGAACAGCTGGGCCTGACTTTGGTGGGAACGAATTTAAGGTTTCATGACTCCAGGTGATGCGTATTTACTTTCAAGTCAACACGATTCCATCAAGACGAGGAAGTCACTTTCCAGGTTCCTGAATTGTTTCTCTTCCAACCACAAATACCTGAACTTTATCAAACACTTTCCCCTTTAGCCTCTTTATATAGTAAGATTGACTTACTTTTTTCTGAAAAGCAAAGATCAAAACGTGAACTTCACCATGGAAAAAGCCCGAGCGGAGGATGCTTAACCTGAAGACAGATTCACACTTCCTGCGACATCCCACTACCCGCCCAGGCCCCTCTGGACAGGCAAACCTCATGTGAGAAGATCCACGAGTGACCCTTCAGCTGTTTAACCACAGCAACAGCCCCTCCATCAAGGGGAAGACCACCCCGAGCCGCTGTCCCTGGATGGGACATGTCCACTCCCACAGGGTGAAGGACACGCGCAGAAGGCAGCACAAGAAGATGGCAGAGTGACGACTCTGGACACGAGCCAGGTCCCCTGGGAGACCACTAATCATGCCCTTGCCTTGCTGGCCTTCTGAGATGGGCTCACAGTCTCCACAATGGCAGCAGGCAAACCTTTCAATGAAAAACCAGGCGGCAAATATTTTCAGTCTGTCACACAGTCCTGACACAGGATCTCTGTCACCCAACTTGGCCACTCCAACACAAAAACACAGATAATAAGCAATGAGTGGGCTGGGCTATGTGCCAATAAATCGTTAAAAAACAGGCAGGGGGCACCTGGCTAGCTCAGTTGGTAGAGCATGTGCCTCTTTTTTTTTTTTTTCAACGTTTATTTATTTTTTTTGGGACAGAGAGAGGCAGAGCATGAACGGGAGAGGAGCAGAGAGAGAGGGAGACACAGAATCAGAAACAGGCTCCAGGCTCTGAGCCATCAGCCCAGAGCCTGACACGGGGCTCGAACTCACGGACCGCGAGATCGTGACCTGGCTGAAGTCGGACGCTTAACCAACTGCGCCACCCAGGCGCCCCTGTGCCTCTTGATTTCAGGTGTGTGAGTTTGTGCTCCATGTTGGGTTTGAAGCCCACTTTAAAATTTTTTTTTTTCCTTGTTAGTATTTATTCATTTTTTTTGACAAAGACAGAGCGTGAGTTGGGAAGGGGCAGAGAAAGAGACACAGAATCCAAAGGAGGCTCCAGGCTCTGCACAGAGCCCAACGTGGGGCTCGAACTCACGGACCGTGAGATCATGACCTGAGCCAAAGTCAGATGCTCAACCGACTGAGCCACCCAGGTGCCCCAGGAGCCCACTTTAAAGAAACAAACAGAAAGCTACGTGTGGCCTCCTACCTGTCACCTGCTGACCATGTACTTACTATAGGGCTGTCACAAATATTAACATGACCCACAGCCCACTTGGGGCAGAGCCTGACGCAGCAGGCAGCAGCAACCGGTTATAAAAATATAACATCCTGAATTTACTTAACAAAAAACAATATTTCATAGCTCCACCTGGGAAACGGTCCCACAGATGCGTGCACAAAAAGAAGGTCATGAGGCTGTGCATTTAGAGTGCGTCAGCATGTGTCACGCGTCGTTTCTTGAAAGAATTAAAGAAATCCACTGAATTTACCAAATTATTACAGCGGAAGACCCTGGAGACAAGCTGGGGAACCAGCCTCCAGTCCTGAGGCGCCTGCCAGCCTCCCTGGGACTCCACGTCCCTGACTCTGCCAAGGGTGGACTCAATTTCTAAAAGGTGTCCTTCGGTGCAAAGCCTCGGCCAACTGCTTACTTGCTCCCCACCCAGAGCACCAGTGCTCACCCACCTTTCCTGGGAGAACTCCAGGGGCCTGAGATGACGGAACTGGCTCCCCCAAGCCCACAACACTCCCACAGAGGCCCCAATTCTCACTTACACCCGTCTGCCCACAGGGGCCCGCAAACAGCCTGGAGGTCGAGTCAGGCCTGCTGTCTGTTTCTGTACTTCCCGCTACTGCAGGACCCGTGGGTATTTCATGAAACCAAAACGTTGCCGAGCGTAACCGATAAAGGATGTGGCGCACAGCCAGACCCGTTCAATTAGGTATCACAGGAGGCTGCGTGCAGACTACACCATCGCCACAGAACAGTCGTGACCAAAACGTACGGCTCACGAAACCAAAAACATTCACTCTCCGACCCTCTGCAGAATAAGCTTGCTGGCCCCAGGTCTGCCGTGCTCTCTACTGACCAGGACCGGACACAGCTATGGGGCACGGCCCGGAGCACGAGACTGAAGAGAAACTAGGACCAAAATAGGAGGGAACACCCAGATGCCGACCTCACACTGGGAACTCAATTGCAAACCGCTGACCTGCTTGTGCTCACACTGACCTCCCAGGTCCCAGAAAAGGAACGACAGGCAGGCTGCAAGCCCCTCACCTCCCTCGACGCCTCCCACGACCCTGGCTCTGCCACTTATGAGCTGTGCATCCTCAAGCGGGGAGGACACCAAGCTCTAAAGGTTTGGGGAAACGGATGAGAAGCACTCACACCACTTCCCAAGCAGCTCTGGCTGGGTCGGGGAGAGAAGGGCGGACGAGTCCCCCACTCACCAGGCACGTAGACAGAGGGGTTCTCCGACATGCCAGGCAGGGGCTGGTAGTCATGAGGCCTGCGGATCTTCAGCGACTGGCCTTGGAAGATGATGCCATCAAAAGCCATGGCCTGGGTGGTCTCATCCACGGAGCGAAACTGCAAGAGAAGCGGGTGGTGAGGGTCAGGGAACCCAGCAGACAACAGCCTGCAAAAGGGCCTAGGGCAAACAAGAGCTCTGTGCTACAGAGCCACAGGGACCAGGAGGAACACACACTTCCCTGAGCCCACCGTGCACCCAGCTCACCTCCAAGAAAGCAAAGTTCTTGTCCTGGTTAATCTGCACAGCCAAGACGGGGTTGCCAGGGGCCTGGGTCAGCCCCCCAAGGCGCATCTGGGCGTTGAAGAAATCCATCATGGCCTCCTGCAGAGGGAATAGGAGACAGGGGGGGGCGGGGGAAGGGAGGTGGAGAGAGGAGGGGAGGGTGAGAGAGGGAGACACAGACGGGTTTGGGGGTGAGGGGAAGGGAGGGGGTGGGGAAGGGTGGAAGAAGGGAGGGAACAGTGAAATAGAGATGGGGGCAGAGAGATCAATAGTAGGAACAGAAGCAGTAGAAAAATGGGAGAACAGGGAGGAAGGAGGCAGAAGCAAGAGACAGCCAGAGGCCAGGAGCGTGGGGCAGGCCACAGGGGCCCCAACCAGAGAAGAGACATCATTCAAGAAAAGTGCAGGGAGACAGTGACAACAAAAAGAGAGTAAAAAGCACGAGATAGAACAGAAAACGAAACATAAAAAAAAAAAAAAAAGTCCAATAGCGACAAGAAGAAAGCAGTAGGAAAGCAAGAAAGAAAAACCCAGCAAGGACACAGAGCACCAAGTCAGAGAAAAAGAGGAGTGAAGGGACAGGGAAGGTGGAGGAGAGGAGGGCAAGGGTGGGAGGGCGGGCGGGAGGGGAGGAGAAAAGAGTGATGTGGCGGGATCTGGCCCTGGAGTCCGGGGGCTGCTTTATCAAACGTAGCAAAGTGCAGGTTGAGAAAGTCAGAATGGACCTTACTTGCCTTCGACGACGGTAGCAAACTTTTTGTTGCTACGAGGGATCTCAGCCCCACAATATTTCACTTTAAAGAGAAATGGAAACAACTCTTTGATCTCGGGATTCTCGGGGTGCCATGGGAAGGGGTTGGGGAGAGGGGGAGGGGAGAGGAGCGGTGGGGAAGGTAGGGGAGGTCAGGGCCATCAAAAACAAAAGAGCAGCGACCATGGGAGGGACGTGGGGAGAGGATGGGAACAGGCGGCAGAGAACCAGAGACGTGTCAGAGAAAACCGAGGGGAGCGTGCGTGTGTGTGCGTGTGTGTGTGTGTGTCTGTGTGTGTGTGTATGCGCGCGTGCGAGTCTCCCTCTCTGTCTCTCTCGAAACGGACTCGTGGATTTTCGTAGGTTCGTTACGTGTGTGCTTGATCCCTGGGTTGCTGGAGGAGGTTGGGAGAGGGGAGACGGGAGAGGGGAAGAGGAGGGAGGGAGAGGGCCACCCCCAGCCCGGCCCCTGGCTGGCTCAACTCCATCGGTCCATCTGGGAGGGGGCCGGGGGGCCTTGCAGGAGCAGAATCTGACCCGTGCAGGTAGGGGGAGGGAAGGGGGGGAGGGGAGGAATGGGTAGGGGAATCGGGGAGAGGGTAGGGGCAGGGAAAAGGCAGGGGGCGGGCAGTACCTCAGTGATGCCAAAGGGGATGTTGCCCACGTAGAGACGCCGGGCCTGTCTGGTCATCTGGCTCCCGACCACGGGCACCGGCGTCGGGGTCACAGCCAGGCCGTCAGGGGTCATGGTGGGAAGAAGGGCGGTGGCTGGAATCTGACCCGCGGCTTCAAGAGGGGAACAACAGGATTAGATGGCAACAGGGCAATCCCCTACACCCCCCACCCCGTTCAGGGACCACCGCACACCTGGGAGGGCGGCTCCACATGGACCAGTCCCACCGAGGCCTCATCCAGGCCCCCAGCACCTACTCCACGGGAGGCTTCAGAAAGGCAGAAGCCAGAGAGCCCAGGGCACGAACCTCATCGTCCCTCACCACCCCACCCACCAAGAACAGGGTCTGTTCCCTCAACCACCCAGCAAGTTAAAGTAAGGAGGCGGCAGCCCCAGCCCACCTTGCATGGCCTTGTACTGCATGGGGGTGATGTGCTCAAAGCCAGGTGGCGGTACATCCCAGTATTTACGGACCTTCTTCTTCTTTTCGTGGCGGGGGGAGCGACTGGGAGGGCGGGAGGGGAGAGTGGGGCAGGACAACCTCAGTCTGACCAAAGGTGGGCCTGTGAGCCCCCCCAGGCCCCCCAGCCCCCCACCAGCAGTGCAGCACTCTCCAGAAGGGAGAGGATCTGGGTCAGGGCCGCACCCAGGCCTGGGGGAGGTGCCGGTCTCAAGGCAGTGCTTGGGCCAGGGCTGGACAAGGACAGGGCAGGGTGCAGGGGGGAGAGGGCAAAGGGAGGGGACGTCGGAGTGGAAGGGGCAGGAAGAGAAGCTCACATCAATCCACCGTGCTCCTCTTTAGCGCCTCTGGTCAAAGGTTTGCTGGGGGGTGGGAGGGAAAGGTATGGGGAGGGGTGACTGGGGACCCTTGTCTTCCCCACACGCCACACCTCCCCGAGGGCTCCGAGCCCCAGGGCTGGGGGCAGGGCCGAGGTGAACAAGCAACAAGCAGGCCCCCTCGGCCCTGCCATTCCCCCCAACCCCCCCATCCCAGGAAAGAGGAGCTACGCGAGAAGGGCCACACAGACCACTTTCTACTTGGAGAAACTGAGATGGAACGAAGCAGAACTTCCACCTGCCCACCCTTCCTCACCTAAGGGGACAGAGAACAAACAGGGGACCCTGGGAAGGGAAAAGGCATTAGAAGAGCAGAAGGCAGCTAAAGGTGGGGGGCGGGGGGGAGACGCTGCCCCCCCCCCTCCAAGAACTCCCTGTTCTCAGAAGGCAGAGCACAGGCCTCAGAAGACCATCCCGAGAGAACCACAGAAAGACAGCAGAGGGCGAAAAAGGAAGGAGCCCTAGGAGACGGGCTGGGGCAGCCCTCACGAACAAGGAAACAGTCGATGCCCTGACACTAGACTCACCTCCAAGAAGCTACTGCCCCCACCGACCCATCAGAAACTAAACCCTAGAAACAACTGAACTCAAGACAGACAAGCCCCAGACCCCTCCCCCAGACACAGAGAAGAGCCACAGAGGCCCAGGTACTTGTGCAGGGACACCCTACACCCACGCTGGCTCACCCCACCTGTGCCCAGCCAGGGGTCCCCCAGCCCTGGTACCTTCGCCGCCGCCTGTCCCGGGAGGCGCTGCGCTGGTCCCGGTTGCGCCGGTCGCGGCTCCGGCTCCGGCGCTTGCGGTCCCGGCTTCGAGAGCGGCTGTGACTACGCTTCCGGTGCCGGTTCTCCTTGTCTCTCTCTGGGCCAGGGGGAGGGGGAGGAGACTGAGCTGAGGGAGGACACGGCCCAGCCCACCCGCTCACTGGTGGCTATGCCCCAAGCCCCAGGGAGGCCACCCCCAAGGGGAAGGGATTCGATGGAGGAGGGGAGATAGCAGGCTTCCTGGGTCCACAAGCAAATCCAGGGACCTTAGGGGACCAAGGGGACGGGAGCTGGTTACCTGAGGGGAGAGGGCCTGGAAATGCCCCCGGGGTGTAAGATACCTGAGGACGCTCAGGAGGAGCTGGGGAGCCAGAGAAGACAGAGGAGGCTGGCTCCTGGTCCCCCTCGAGGGCTGAGGGGCCTGACCCCAGGGTCGTCCCTGAGAGGGGCAGGGCTAGAGGCTGGGGAATCAAGAGACCCAATGATGTTTTCCTGAATGAAGGAAACTGGCGACCCCTCAGGAAAGACCTCCTCAACCAGCTGGCACCCACAGCCCCACCATCAGGCCCCAGGCACCAGACAGAGATCTGATAGCCCCAGAAAGCCAAGACACCCAACAGTCCCTTCCCAACCAGGTGAAGAATACAAGAGTCCCTCCTCTAGGGAGGTGCCCCTTCCTGAATTTGGGCTAAAGAGGAGGTGCCAGGAGGAGTGTGCCCTGCCCACTCCGGCCCACTGCCCCTCGCAGGCTGGCATCCCAAACCACCCCTACCTGCCCATTGTCCCTCAAAGCCAGTACAAGAGAAACCAGGGTCCAGCCCCCAGTTGGCTCATACTTTTCGGGTGGCGCCTAGAACAGAGCACAGCCTTGCCTGTAAAACCAGACACCTCTGCTCAACAGACCTCTCACCTGGGAAGGAGGTGCAGGCCCTGTCACAGTATATTTCCTCACCCTTAGTTCAAAGACACCCCGGACTCCCCAACTACCCATGTCCAGGGACAGAAAAAGGAAGAGGCAATAAGGACAGGGCGTTAGAGTGGACTTTGGCCTCACCCGTACTACTTTATACTATACGCTTCTTCAGACAATTAAATGTGAACTTCCTGTAGATTGAGTCTCAATTCCTGAACCACTCAGGAAAGGTGCTCCTTCCAAGCACCTCAGAAGAAAACACACAGCAGCAAACACCAGAATGCTCCTGAGAGCAGGCTCCGTACTTAGTCCCACTTGCTCTCGATCCTCACCACTGCTTTGAGAAAACACTGTGGCCGCTCAATAGGAAAAATGAGGCACAAGGAGCTCGTGTAACTTGCCTGTGGCCAAAAAGCAACAGAAGAGTGAAGCCTGAATGTGAACAACGTAACATCAGCAAGTACAGTTATCAACACCTGGGCACACATCTTAACACAAAGCAGGCAGAACTCACTAGGGTCTGCCTGGAACCACTAACGACAACATCATTATCTCCTTGAAAACTAAAGAAGTAAAAAAAATAAATAAATAAAAAACTGGAAGCAACACGAAGTAAAAGACAAACACGGAGGCCTGGCACTGGGCACAGGGAGGAGCTGTGGCCTTGGACCGCTGGCTTCACGCTTGTAAGAGGAGCAGGGTGTGAGCCCCAAGCACTTTTCCTGCGGCTGAGGCTCTGAAACAGACAAGCAGGCAGAGGGACCAACAGGAAATGGTGATGCCTGCAGGGGTGGCGGCTGAGATCAGACAAGGAACTTAATTCCCTGGAGACACAGGTGCGGCACACACAGGCAGGGGCTGAAGCTCAGAGGCCGGCCCACAAAGACAAAGATCGACAGGCAAGGCAACACGTGGACAGAGTTTCCTGCCTCCAACACGAGAAAAGGAGCTTCGCCGCTCAAAATGCTGTGGGCACGTTGTGGGAACAGCTCCACTAACCCAGGGGACACGCCAGGGCTGCGAGCGTGGCCTCCCAGTGCCAGTGGGGACACCCAGGGAGAACCCAGGCAGCACACGCGCCAGCACCTCGTGGAAGAACTCAATCAGCTCCACCTGGCAGCCCGGCCTACTGCAACTTGGCCTCGCAGCCAGCCAGACTCAGGAGGGTTTCAGCTTTTTGCCTTACCAACGTGTATAAAACCCCGGAAAAACAACCCAACCTTTCCTTAGACAAAGGTTGTACCTACCCCAAGTGCGTGAGCACCTGGCAGAAAACATCTGAAAAACACCTTTCCCTGACGGTGCCAGTTAGGAGAGTGAAGACACGCCTCTCCCCTCAGTATTACACTAAGGACGTTTGCACAATAGAAGAGGCGTCACTTACTAGGCACTTCACACATGCCAAGCCACACGCCACACGTTCGTACACGTTACCCCCATTTAACCTCAGCTCTGCCTCTCACCAGCTGAAACCTGGGAGAAGTGTTTAAACTCTTTGAGCCACTTTTCTCGTCTGCAAAAGGGAGGAAATCATCAGCATCACATGGCGATTACAAGGATCCACTTAGAAAAACTACAAAGGGCTTAACAAAGTGCCTGGCACTTGACAAGCACCCAGAATTTAACTATCAAGGATCGTTACTACCATCCTCGTTAATTCCAAAATCGCAGTGACAGAACAAAGAGTCAACGTACAAACCCCGACGAGACTAACACAGAAATACGGAGGCAGCACAGCTGCTGGGCAACAAAGGAGGTGTCCGAACCCAGGAACGCCCAACTCCAAAGCCCACATCACGTAGAAACAGACACCCCATGTGCGCTCTCCCCAGACGCTGTCTCCTAGGCCAGCCACCCCCGACCGACTTCTGGACAGGGTTCGCTGCGCCCCCCGTTCAGGCCTCCCAACGCGGGCAGCTTCTGCCTCAAGCCCCCCACCTTCGCTCTCAAAACGACCTAAAGACAGGACGAATTTTTGCAGCGCCTAACGACTGTCGTCGTCCGGACGTTCTTGCAGCCCCTGTGCTGCTTCGCACCAGCACGACCCCACGCCTTGCTAACTCGGTACCACCGGGGGTAACGTCCCCCGCCCTCATCTCCACGGCGACCAGATTTAGGAGGCTTAATCTGTGCCCTGAGACTGGACCGGACACAGGGGCCGCTCTCTAGCTGGGAGGGGACAAGACGCAAACACCCCGCGACCGTCGGGACTCCCAGAAGTCCCGTGTCGGAAGGACACACGCGTGTCCTCTCTCACGAGCCACACCGCGTCACGCTTGCCGATACCCGGGTGGGGACCCAGCCGGGGCCCACGTGAAGGGGGTTAGCAACCGCCATTTTGGAACAAAGGGGGCGTGGAGACCCGGGCCGCTGGCCCGGCCGGAAGCGGAAGTGCCGGGGCAGCGGGAAAGAAAGGAGGCTTTGCGGGATCTGATACCTGTAATCTTTCAGTTTAAAAAAAAAAAAAAAAAAAAAAGAACGGAAAAGAAAAGAGAATGGGGAGTCCGCGAGGGAACACCCGGCGGGTCCGCGCCGCCTCCGCCGCGGACCACGTGGGGTGTAGAACGGCGCGCGCCGCGCATGCGTCCAGGACCCGCTCCCGCCGCCCCCTCCTCTCTCCTCCCCTCCCCTCCCGCGCGCGGCGGCACGCCGGGTGGTCACGTGAACCAGGCGCGCGCCACGGAGCGGTGGGGGGTGCGCAGCGCGGCCCTGAAAGGAGGGGGAAGAGAGGGGGGGAAAATGGCGGGGGACACGGAGAGAGGCCCGGAGCCGCCCCGCCCGCCGCCCCGTGCCCCCAGCGCCCTCACCTTGCTTATTTTCGTTGAGCTGCCGCTCGAACTCGTCGAAGTCCGACATGCTGAGGCGGCCGCGTAAGGGCCCTGTGCAGCTCTGGCCTCGCCTTGCCGCCCGCCCGCTCTGGCCGCTTCGGCTACTTCCGCCGCTCGCTTCGGCTACTTCCGGCCGCCGCCGGCGCTCCGCCGCCTCCTACCTAATCAAGCCCGGGCCGCCCGCCCCGCCCCGCCCCGGCTCCGCCCCTCACCCCGCCCGCCCGCCCGCCCACGAGGTGTCCCTCCCCCCTGCCCGAGCCTGGCTCCAAATAGCGTCGGCTATTTCCGGACCGTAGAAGAAATCGGGAGCGGCTGCTTCGGCTGATTCCGGAAACACCCGAAGCGAGGATTTCACCGGCTTCCCAGGCTATCGTAACTTTTCGGAAACTAGCTCCTCAACGTTCGGGTGTTTCCGTAGGTCCGCGCGTTCCTCTGCGCCCAGCCCCCCCACCCCAAGGGTTCGGCTTCTTCCGACAATTCAAACCGTCCCAGTCTTTGGCTGCTCCAGCAGATTTCCCCCGCTCTTCTCCGCTGACCCTATCGAGCTACTTCCAACAATCAATCCTAACCGTGCGGAACTTCTGCACTTTCTGTAGATTTCCAGCACTCGCTCTCGGACCCAGCCAGAGGATTAAATCCGATGCCAAGGTTCGGCTCTTTCCGGACACTGCACTCACTCGCTCCTCCCCGGCCGGAGAACTTCGGCTCCTTCCGCCACCACTTCGGGAAGGCCTCACTCCCGGGAGACAGCTTCGGTTTTTTCCGGCGGCGCTTCGGCTCCTTCCGGCTTCGGGAAGAGAAAAGGGAGGGAGGACAGAAGCGAGGTTGGTCAGGAGAAGGGATACAGAAAAAGGGCGGAGTCCCGGCTCTCTGCACCTGGCTCTCCGGGTGGGGAGAGTGGAGGAAAAGAAGGACCGATCTCGCGGAGGGCCTCAGAAGGTTGCGCGAGACAAAAGCTGCCAGCGAGGTGAAGGGTGCGCGCGGCCGCTGCGGAGGTTGCCAGCGCGGCTTTGTGCGCCTGCGCAGGTGGAAGAGGAGGGGCGCGAGATGGCCTTCTGCGCCTGCGTAGAGATCAGTCTGAGGCGAGGTTTCTCACTGTTCCGGGAGGCAAGTGGGTTCCAGAGCCCCTAGCACGCGTGCGCGAGGCTTTCCCTTCCTCCGAGAAGGGTACCGAACTCCAGGCCGTTAAGCAAAGCCGCTCGCTCCTGGTTGCTGTGGCAACCGCGTCAGCGCACTTGCCCCCTCCCGCAGCGCAGGCGCAGCAGGCAACGGAGGGGGCACTTCCGGAAAGCGGTAATCTAGCACTACCGCCTCCTGGCGGGCGGACGCAGGAGCCTCCGCCCGGATGTGCAGTTTCCCCCTTCTGCGGTCGCTCCTGCCAGCGGTCATTGAGTCCACGTCTCCTGCCCCAGCGCCTCTAGTCGAGATAGGCCCGCGGGTGGTGTTGACGCCTCCCTTCCCGAGCTCTGCCCCTCCAAGTTCCCTGGGGCACAGCTGCTTTTGCTCCTCCCGGCCCTCCCTCCGGGGGTGCTAATTACACCCTGTCTCCCCAACCTCCGGGTTCCTGCCTGACCGCCCGGCTCCTCGGAGCTCCCCGGAGCCCCCGTCACGGTCTCCGAGGCAACGGCCACCCCCTCCAAGAAGAGACCGGGCCTCCTTTATTCCAAATTTTATCTTCTCTCTTTAATTTAAATTCTCTGAATAATTCTTTCTCACGTAGACTCGGGGCAGTCCGGGATGCGGATGGGGAGCTCCTGGCAGAGTGGGCCAGCCTCTCCTCGGGGCTGAGGGTTGACACGGGGTATGTACAGGGCCCGGCCCCGCAAAGAGTCTCGCAGTCCTCCCGCCCCCTCCTCCACGAGGAAGGGCCCGGTGAGGGCAGGACGGTGCAGCTCACGGGGGAGGAGTGCCCACGTTCAGGAAAGCGCAGACACCGACCCCCTGGGCAGTAGCTCTTGGGAGACTGGCTAACTGGAACTCCTCCCCAGGGGATGCAGAGGAAGGGGAGGATGCTAGGAACGTGAGAGGCAAGGAGGGAGTCAGATCTATACACAAGGGACCCGGGGCAGGAGTGGGGATCTGCAGGACGAGGGGAGGCGAACGCAGAAACACGCCGCCCACCCGCCAGGCCCTCTGGAGGAGCACACCACTCATGCACACGCTTGCCACTGCCACGAGGGGCAGAGGAGGGAGGGACGTGGGGGCCGAAGGGCGTGTCCCGGGCCAGGTGGGGCAGAATCACCGCTTGAAGCGGTAGGTGATGGGAAGCAGCAGCTTGCTCTTCTTGAGGGCCTGCACCTTCTTAAGGGTTTCGTCGTCCAGGGCCAGGAAGCAGCGGCGCGAGTACTCGAGCAGGCGCTCCTTGGAGGGGTCGAACTCGCCCACCTCAGCCAGCTTCTCGGGGGCTACGATGAGAAGCTCTGCGATGGGTGTGGTCAGCGCCACCGTGTTGCGATCTACTCGGTGGTGCTCGAAGGCCCGAGACATGCTCTTCAGCTTCTGGAAGGTGCCCAGGATCTTCTTGTATCGGCAAAGGACACCGTCTGCATCCTTTACTGCAGGGCCGGGCCGGGGCACAGAGACAGACATGAGAGGGACAGAGGCGGACACAGGAGGCAGATGGGGCAAGGGCAGATGGGGAGCCCAATACAGGAAGAACTGCAGAACAAAATGGGAATCAGGATGAGGAGCAGCTGGGAGCCATGGTGAGACAGTGGCACCAGGGGAAAAGGAGGAGCCTTCTCCCCTCCCCATGTTACTGATGAGGAGCCTGAGGCTCAGGGCAGGGTGACCCCAGGAGGCAAAGCCGGTGAGGAGGGACCGCAGAGCAGGACCCCACGGGCAGGCTGGGACAACCAGGCTAGGGGAGAAGGGAGGGCCTCCTGGGGCATCACAGCAGGCCCCTCCCCCCATCCCTGCTCCTTGCTCACCCCGCTGCCTCTCCCGGGCCTTGGGCTTCCCGAAGCGCCTCCGGCCAGCACTTCCCTTCTGTTTCTGCCTCTTCCTCTCCACGGCACTGCCTTCTTCAGATGCTCCGCTGAGCGAGGAGGCCGCAGACTCAGGGTCTGAGGCCTCACCCCCAGCCCCACCCCGGCCATCCCCTTCAGCCCGCCTGGGCCCAGGCTTCACCCGGCAGTGGTCCTCTGGAGAGAGGTAGAGAGAGAGGGACACATACACATGAACTTCCAGAACAGGGGAGAGGAGGCAGGAAGTCCATCTGCAAGGTGGAGACAGATGTCACACCACACACAGGTCCGCAGGAGAGGGGGGGCCTCAACCGGGGCTGGAATCCCCAAAGAGACAGTGCATATAGATGTTGCAGTCTCCACCAAGATGGCTGAGTACAGTGCAGGCGGTTGGATTTGGGGGCAGAGATCTTGAGTGGGGCATGGGTTCATGCTCCTCTGACTCCAACTTGACAGCAAGAAGTCTGGAGGAGGAGCTGAGAGGACCAAGACAGGACCTCAGGAGAGTCTCTGTGGGACCTCCAGAAGAGTAGACTCTAGAAATCCAAGAAGCAAGACCCTGGTTGGGGAAGAGGTTTCAGACCCTGAGAGAAATCCCAGGCTCTGGGTCTAGTGCACTGGGAAAGTCAGGCACCCACCTTCACCTGGACAGTGTGAGCATCTGAGGCTCTGATGCAGGGGCCACCACCACAAGGTGGGCTGGGGGGACATCCGGTATTGGGGTTCTCACCAAGAAAATTCAGAGGCCCTTGGGCCAAACATCCTGGATAGGTTCCCATCAGCAACCCAGGCCACAGGGAGTTCCAAACCAGAGAGCTCCTCAATAACACAGGTGTTGGGGGGGGGGGGGACCAGACCCCTTGCCCAAAGTGTCAGGTGTGAATCACAGGGGAATACGGGGTCCTGCGAGGAAGCCAGTCAGGAGCTGAACATCATGAGGAAAGGAACAGCAGTTGTACTCTCCAAAAATAGGAGCTAAATTTTGGGAAAGGAAAGCCCTGACTATCTGGGGCAAGGGATGGCCACAGGGTCTTGCCCATCAGCAGAAGCAGGAATCAAGCATGAAGGAAGCTGGGCTTGGGGTCCTGGAGACCACCATGAAGTAAGAAGGAGATAACGATGCCAGGTCCCCACTGGGCCACCAAAAGGAAGGGTGTAGGTGAGGAGGGTCCCATATCCCCAGGAAGGGCCGGAGCTGGGTGTCAGGGCCTGGGTAGGGGCCAAGGGACTAGATCATCAGGCGCCTCACCTGCATCCATGCGGGCAGATGAGATAAACTTGTCCAGCTGACAACGCAAGAAATCCCTCTCTTCCTCCAGGTCCTCGATGCGTTTCTGTAGCCAGGAGTTCCTTTCCAGGGCCATATGCAGCTGGGCCCTGACCCCATTCATCAGGGCCACAGTCGGGGACGCGGCTTCCGGAGGCTCTAGGGACAGCGGGGAGGCTTGGTCACACCCCAGGCCTCAAGGGCCCTGCACCCCAGCTGCCTGGGGTCCCTCCGAGCCTGCCCCCCAGCTCACCCTCGAAGTTTCCCCGAGAGGGGCTCAGACTGTAAAAGATCTGTGGGTCTAGGTGGGGCGTCTCATCGAAGGGGATGGAGATCTCGAAGGCCTCATCGTCTTTCTTCACTGGAGGGGAGAGGCCAGGGGTCACCCCAGGGAAGGCCCCAGGCGCCTCGGACCAGCCCCCAACCACAGCAGCCCTGGGGAGGAAAGGGCAGGGATGGGTAGGGCAGCAGTGGGACCAGGGTCGGGGCAGGGTCCCAGCTTCCTCACGTGTCCTCCTCCGGCTGTTTCGGTCATTCATGGCGCGACCTCCGGCGGACCCGGGCAGCTAAGCGCCTCAGGGGCACTGGACAGAAACGGCAGCCACAGATGGAGGGACATCCCGCGGGAGGTGGGGCCCAACTCCTTAGGGCTGGGGAAATGGGGGTGCTGAAGGCTGGGACTCCTGGGTCTGAGGGAGGAGGGGACCCATACCCTCAGGACGGAGCGGGGACACCCGGGGTTTCAAACTCCAGGGCTCCCAGGGAATGAGGGGGCTGGGGACCCAGACCCCGGGCTACTGAGGGAAGGAGGAGTGGGTTCCCCGCGGGGTCGACAGAGCGGACACATCCTGGCCCGAATGGGTCGGACCCTCATCACGGGTCACCTCGGGGCCAAAAGAGGCGAGAGGTGCGGGGGGGGAGGAGACCGTGCCCCAACTTCCAGGCATAGGGTGGGGGTCCGGCCCACGCGAGCGCCTTCCCACGCCCCTCCCCCGCACTCGTGTGGGCGAACAGGGCCCCTCCCCCGTGGTGGAGGGGGCGGGGCGCGTGCGCAGTGCGGGGGAAGGTCACGCGTGGGGATGCGCCCCCGCCCCCGCCCTTTGTCCCCCGGGTGGGAGGGGGAGCGATGTTGCCAGGGGGTCCCAGCGGGAGATGCGCTAGGCCGCGGGTGCTGATGTGGCCACCATCCCCCCGCCCGCAGGTGCCCGGGGTCGGAGGGGCCAGGCCCCGCGCTCACCCACCCGCGCGCGGAATCCGGCCAGGGGACCGACGGCGGCGGCGCCCATGCCCGGCGCCGGGGAGCGTCTGCAAAGTGTCGCGGGGAGTGGAGGGAAGCGCCCACCCGCCGCGGGCGGGGCGGCAGAGGCCCCGAGTGTAGGGGCGGGGTGGCGAGTCGGAGGGGCGGGCAGGGACGCCGGCGCTCGCTCGGTCCGCGGGTCGTTGCGCTTCTGCGGGAGTCTCCGGCCCCAGGTGAGGCCCGCCGTTTGCGGCAAAGGCCCGGGCTGCACTTGCGCGACGGCCCCTTGTCGCGCTACCCCGCCCTCCGCGAAGCCTGGGCAGGGAACGTCAAGAAACTCCCAATTCCTGGAGAGCAGCAGGCTCCGGGGGTCCCCGGAGTGGATGGCGACGCACGGAGTGGGGCCCGGGAAAGGGAAGGAGACAACCAGGAAAGTTGAATTGCCGGGAGAATCCTTTTAAACGAAACCCTGGGAACTGGCCATACGGATCCCCGCAACCCGCCACTTCTCCCACCGTGTGTGCACCACCATTACAGCCCGACCACACGGTTCCCAGGCCGGGAGGAGGGGGGCGGGGATCTGGAACACCACCACCACTAGCCCTGTGGTAGTGATTACGAGCTGGTTTTGGAACATTCCCACCCAATCTTGGCCGCTCCTCCCCCAAACCCCACTCAGTTTACTCACCTGCAAAGTGGGGAGATTATGATCCCTTTTAGGTTCGTTGTGAGGATGTACTGATATGGTGCTGGCAAAACGCTCAGCCCAGCGCCTGGCCATAGTCTAGGCCCAACAGCGGGGCGCTGTTAGTGTTATTTGAGGTCAGACAGTGGGAGGCTCTTTCCCTCTCTGGGGAGTGGAGATGGCTAATTTGTTCTTCCACCCAAAAAGAGGTCGGAAGAAGAAATGAGGCCCAGCACAGTGCCTGGCACAAAACAGACGCACAAAGAAAATTCATTAAGAAGGCAGATGTTTATTTGGCTCCCAGCCTCTCCTCTCCTCCCAGTCACCAGTTGCTACTGGACTTTTCATTTCCTTTTTCTTTCTTTTTTTTTTTTTTTTTTCCTACTGGAATTTTGGCCAGCTCTATGAGAGCAGGGCTGTAACCTTGCAGAAGGAGAATTTAAAGGTCTGCACCATTTAGAAAGCTGTGGCCACACTCCTCTCCTACCTGCTTCACATCATAGATAAACTGTAGCCTGGGTCAAAACGTCCAGGGGGAGTTACCTGCCCTAGATAGGTATTTTGCAAACTACAGGTTCATGGGCAGGGAATTCAATATAGTAGAACGGAATTAGCAAAAAGGAAAAAAGTTAATTGCATGTGGCAGAGATTTAAGTACTGCTGAACTTTTGTTGCACATATATTTTGTGTATGTTTACTGGGTTGCCATATAAAATGTGTTTCTTACAGGAGATCCTAGCTTTAAGGAAAAAAAGGTTTAACAACACTCTACCTAGATGACACCCTTTGTGAGGGGTCAAGCTAGGACTGATCCCAGTGCAGAAGGCCAACCTTCCCATCCCCAGCCAGCCAAGCCAAGCACTGTGCGGATGCACTTGGGACGACCCAGGTGAAATGCTCAGCCCAGCACCTGGCCACAGGCGGCGCTCAAGATCCAGGGCGCTGTTAGTGTTATTTGAGGTCAGGCAGTGGGAAGCTCTTTCCCTCTCCGGAGAGTAGACATGGCCGATTTGTTCTTCTGCCCAAGAAGAGGTGGGCCAGGCACTTGCTGAGTCTCCCTGCTGGGCAGCAGGCAGGCCAAACCGCTGTGCCCGAAAACAAATCTCAAGTGCTCAAAATGGGAAAGGCGTTTATTGGGCGTCCAGTCTCAAGTCCTGGCTGGGGGGTGCGAGGCAGGTCTGGGGCCCCTTCCCCCAGCATCGACAAGGGGGCGTCAGGAAGCTGGTGCAGATGCTTGATGGCTCCCAACCACGATTCTCAGGCTGGAGGCTTTTCACACATAGCACTGTCTCCTGGGCACCTCGTCAGGCTCAGCCTGAGGCTCCACCCTAGGAAGGTAAGGTCTCCTTTCCACCTTTGTCTCCGAATTATCCAAAGGCTACTCAGGGGCTCCTCCTTCAGGCAGGGCTGGGCCTTTGCAGGAAGTGTGTCTGTGTCTGTGTCCAGGGCTGCAACCCAGCCTTCCGCACTGGCCACGTGTCTGAGGGCCACAAGAGTCCGGGCTCCCCCCAGAACCCCATGGCACCTGGGGTACCCGGCAGCCCGGCTCATGGATGCTTCCACCGAGTGTGCTTCTGCAGGGTGTTCTGCTCCATAAATCGGCGCGGGCAGTGTGGGCACTGAAACGGGCGCTCCCCCGAGTGGACCCGGCTGTGCTGGGCCAGCTCACCGGCCTCACGGAAGCGTCGAGGGCAGAGCGGGCAGCCATGGGGTCGCCCGCCACCAGCCCGGTGAATGGAGTGGTGCCGAGCCAGGTGGCTGGCCCGCTTGAATGCCTTCCCACAGGTGTCACACTCGAAGGGCTTCACCTCCGAGTGGGTGATGCTGTGTCGCTGCAGGTATGACATGTACTCGAAGACCCGGGAGCACACGGGGCAGCTGTAGCACTTTTTCTGAGCTGAAGCCCCATCTGCCCCGGGCTCTCTCTCAGATTCCTGGTCCACCAGCACGGTGTACGGGATGCCCTGGGTGTCAATAAGCAGGTAGTGGTTGGGCCTCGGAGGGGAGGAAGGCTGGGGAGGTCCTGTGGAGGAGGAAGGTCCGGGCTCTGGGGACCTGCCTGTCCGAGAAGGAGGGGCCTCCATGGCCTCTGCGGAGGGAAGCGCCAGGGGCTGCGGGCAGGGGGGCGACGGCAACACCAGCATCCGGAGGGGTGGCTGAGGCCTGGGGGACGGGAGAGAGGATGAGATAACACAGACGAGGGAAGCTCAGGGGCACCAGCTCCGTTCCTTCACCTTCTGTGTGCCCTGCCCAGAACTTCTGCACCCCCCCAACCTCCGTCACTTCTCCAGTCCTTCTGCCCTGGACTCTACGACCTTCTGTGAACCTTCTACCGTCTCCGTCGTAGGAAAGCCTCTTCTGTCCTGTTCCATCACCCACTGTAAACACAGGCACAAGCAGGTCCTCGCTCTAACTTCCCTAGTCGTACCCTCCTCCGGTCACTAGGTGCCCCTCTACTCTGGCCACCAGCAGGGCTTCTCTACTACCCCCCACCCCCCACCCCGTAGACCTGCAGGTCTCTCCTCCTCTACGCTCCTGACCCAGGTCTGGGTGTTAGCCCATCCTATCACTCCGCCCAGGAGTGTTTTCTACCCATTCTGTATTCGCCTAAGCTCTAAGGCCCCCAGGTCCTGACCCACCGTCCAACAACCTCCCTGGACACCCCTGAGCCCCCCTTCCTAGCTCGGCTACCGGCAGATTCTCTCCAGTCCACGCCCATCCACTGCCTCCCCCCCCCCCCCCCAGGTTCTCTCTAGATCCCAGCGCTCTCTAGGGCTCCACCCCCGACCCGCGGCCCGGCCTCCGAGCCTTTCTCGGCGAGCTCGCGGCCATGCCCTCCCGAGCCCCCGCGGCGGCCCCGCCCCGTTCGGCGCACAGGTCCCCGCTCCTGGCCCCGCCCCTCTCCGCGGCCCGCTCCCTGCTCCCTCCCGCCTCCCGGCCCCCGTACCCGGTGCAGCAGCCTCTCGGGTCCGGGCGACTCCGGAACGGCCCCGGGCTACCCCCGTGGTCGCAAGTGATGGCGGGGCGGGCGCCTCTGGGTGTCCCCCGGGAGCTGGGAGCACCGGTAACAGGAGAGAGGACCGGGGCCCAGAGAAGAGGGTCCAGGGGAGGAAGGTGGGGGCGGGGCGCCTGGGCCTTCGGGAAACGGATCCGGCCAGAAACACACGCCGAGAGGAAGGTTCCCGGGTGCTAACGGTCCGGGCCGCCCCCTCCCACCCTGCCGCCCACCCGCCGCCCCTCCACACACATACACGCAAATAAAAGCCCTAAAGTGGAGTGTGGAATGTTTATTGAGTAAGGGGTGAGGGTTGTGGTGGGAAGGGGGATATACAGAAACGAGCCAGATCGCGCCGTGCTCTTTTGTCAAATCTTCCGCGCAGACAACCGTTCACCGCCTCGGAGGAGCGGAAGCCCAAGCCTCAGAGAGGTCGCGTCACTTGCAGAGGCTCACACAGCACAGCTGGGCCGGAACCCAGCTCAGAGGCTGGCTCCCAGGCCCAGGGAGGGGCAACGACTTGGTCTACATCACACAGCTAGACAGGAAGGTAAGGAAGGAACGGTGTTTCTCCCCTTGGACAGATGGAGAAACTGAGGCCCAGGGTAAGGCAGTAACCTCAGAGAGGCAGGGAGCGTGTGTGGGAGCGACGCTGTGTGGCTCGCGAGGCCCGGGGGCCCGGGTCGGGGCCTCAGTGCAGGCGCACGTGCTGCGCCAGCTCCGCGGCGTCCTGGAAGCGGCGCGGGCACAGCGGGCAGGTGTGCGGCGGGCCTGCGCGCGCGCGGTGCGTGGCGCGGTGCCGCGACAGGTGGCTGGAGCGCTTGAAGGCCTTGCCGCAGGCGCCACACGTGAAGGGCTTGAGGTCCGAGTGCGACACGCGGTGGCTCTGCAGCCGCAGAGGGCTGGCAAAGACACGAGCGCACTCCGGGCAGCTGTAGCCCTTGCGCGGGCCGGGTTCTCCCGGCGCCGCCTCGCGCTGGGGCGGGCCCCGGGGCTCCTCCTCCAGCTGCACCGTGTAAGTGTAGGGGACCCCGTTGGCGTCGATGAGCAGGTGGCGGCCGAGCCGCGGGGGTCGGGGCCCTGCCGCCGAGGATGGAGTGGAGGAAGGGCCTTCCGTCTTGGGGAAAGGGGGAGCCTTGGGGGGCGGTGGGTCCATGGCCTCTGGGGAGGAGGACCGAGGGTGGGGCGGCCGAGGCGGCAGCAGCAGCATCTGGGGTGTCAGCTGGGAGCAGTGGAGGGGAGAGAAATTAAAATCGCCGCTTCCTGGAGGAAGTGTCCCCATTATTACTGCTTGTCATGCCCTCTGCACCACTGACCTACCTCTCCTGCAAAACAGAAACCGACTCTAGGCCAGACCGCGTGTTCCATCAAGCCGCTTCCAGGACACCTCCAACTGGGCCGGGCACATCCCTGCCTCTCTCCTCCTGCTGCTTCCTCTCAGCCCCCGAGCCGCACCAGAGGCCTCCATCCCGCCCCTTGCCTTCCCCGCAACTCCCCCACAGCCTGCCGGTCTCCAAGTCGGCCTCCTGTCTTCACACCTCCGTGGCCTCTTTTATTTCTAACGGGTCCTCCCTCCTCTTCCCAGGCCCAGGTGGGGGCACCAGGGTCCCTGGAAGGCCTGCCCACCTCTGGACACGCCCGTGGCCTCGCTTCGCTCCCTTTCTTGGTGCGGGTCCAGAACGCCACTAACACAGTTCCCCGCTTTCCACTCTGGGCTTCTCTATGGTCCTGCACTTAACCCTGCGCGTAATCCCCCCCCACCCCCAAGTCTCAATGCCCTCACCCCTGCCTAACCCATTGTCTGCAGTTCGTGTACACATCCCTAGGACGCCTCGACCGCCTGCCTCCTGTGCGCCCCACACCCTGAACCCTGCTACCATCTAACCCCCCACCCCCACGCCCCATCCTTGTTTGTTCTGTCTTTACCCTTCAGGGCCTCCTCCTACTCCCCGCTGCTCTGACCTGGGCCCCCGAGCCCCCTTCCCCCTCCTCTCCGTGAGCATCTGGCACCTCTGTTACTCCATCCCTGCAGCTCGCTCCTCTGCGGCCCCAGCGCCCAGGCCCTCCGTCCCCCTCGTCGCCGCACCCTCGGGGCCCCTCTCTCCCTCCGGTCCCCCCGCCCCGGGCTCCTTCCCGGCCGCGCCCCACCCCCACTCCACCCCACCCCCGGCGCGCCTGCCCCTCCCCCAGCCTCGCGCCGTCCCGGAGCCAGGCTCCTCCCTCCGTCCCGGCCCCCGTACCCGATGCGGCGGCCTCTCGGGACCGGAGGAGCGGGCCGAGGTCCCGGGCGGCCCGGGCTTCCCCTCGCGAGTGCCGGCGGCGGCGGGACCGAGACTTCCGGGAGCTCCGGGCCGGCGGCGCCGGGGACGCGGGCGCGGGGGGCGCGGGCGCGGGGGCGCGAGGGGCGGCGGCGTCGCTGGAAAAGGGCACCCTCCGGAAACGCGCACACCGCAACGAAGGTTCCGCTGGCCGTGAGCCGGCGGCTCCCACGGCCCGCTTGCCGTGAGCCCCGCGGCTGCGGGCGGAGGGCGCGGGCTCCACGGAGACAGCCCCGCCCCTGCCCCGGCTCCCCTCCGCACCCGACAGGAACTGTCCGGCTGCTGCGACAGAGATCAACTCATAAACCGTCTAGGCGGTCTGTCTTTGCCCGATGTCCCTGAAGGAAGGGGCGCGCCCAGGTCTGTCCTGTTGCCACTGGGCCGTCCCGCCTGCGCCCCCGGCCCGGTGATGCAGGGAGTGGGAGGAGGGGGTTTCTGTCCATCGGGTAAACGGGGAGACCGAGGTCCAGAGGCCAGCCATCAGAATGTGCCACAAGCCACTACTCTCCCACCCAGCAAATGGGGGAAACCGAGGCCCACAGAAGACCAAATGTCACCGGTGACAGAGATGAGGAGCTGGGGCATTCCCCACTGGGCAGATGGGGAAACCGAGAGCCAGAAGGCCAGAAGTTGCTGAATGTGGAGTTGGAGAAAGGTGGCTCTTCGCGTCAAGTTGAAGGGAAGTTGAGGATTGATGGCGCCTGAACAAAGCGTGGTGCCAAGGGGGAAACCGAGGCCGGGCGGCAGGGCCCCGGTGCATGTGCGCGTCGCCACGGAGAGGGGCCGGGCAGCACAGGCCGCATCTGGAGCTTCATGTGGTGGCACGATAGCCGCATGTGGGGCACCCACAGCTCGTCCTACGGTTATGCAGGGAATTGTCAAAGAGCAGGGAAGCGGTGCGGGAGACAGGGGACAGCAGCAGCAGGGCGGGGTAGGGCACAGTGGAGAAAGGGGTGTTATTGCTGTGCCCAGCCCCAGGACCTGAGGGAGGTGGGAAGCGGGCAGAGCTATCAAAAAAGAAATTCCTGACCTTCGCGCTGCCCAATGGGACAGACACTAGCCGAGTGGAGCTACTGTGCCCTTGGTGTGGCCATTGTGGCTGAAGACCTGAATTTTAAATGGTATTTCTCTCAATTTAAATCTAAATAACCACACGTGGCTAGTGGCCGCCTAGTATGGGGCAGCCCCTGAGCCACCCTCAACCAGTTGGAAACTGGAGACCAGAGGGCCAGAAAGGACTCACAGTAGTATTCGGTTTGGACCACATGCTACTTTTCAGTGTTTTACTGGGGGCAACATTTAAGAAGCCAGAAAATGTACACACAAATTCATAATTCCAGGCACACTTGGAAAAAAAAAAATGTCTAGGTGTGGCAATAAGCTGGAACTGAGAAAGTATTCTTCAGAAAGCCTCCCAGAAACCCCCAAATGCCCCAACATTTTTGATATTAGGCTAAAATTAAAGACCCTCTAGAACTGTGCTGTCCAAAACAGCAGCCACCTGCGACACATAGCTTTTGGAGGCTTGACAAGTGTCCGGGCTGAATTGAGGTGTGCTGTAAATAAATGCAAGGCACCCAACAAATTCTGAAGACCTAGTTCCAAAAGAAAAGATTATCGGGGCGCCTGGGTGGCGCAGTCGGTTAAGCGTCCGACTTCAGCCAGGTCACGATCTCGCGGTCTGTGAGTTCGAGCCCCGCGTCAGGCTCTGGGCTGATGGCTCAGAGCCTGGAGCCTGTTTCCGATTCTGTGTCTCCTTCTCTCTCTGCCCCTCCCCCGTTCATGCTCTGTCTCTCTCTGTCCCAAAAATAAATAAACGTTAAAAAAAAAAAAAAAAGAAATTATTAAAAAATAAAAAAAAAAGAAAAGATTATCAACTCTTGCACAAATGACTTTTATATTGATTACATTTGGACATGAGAATACTTTGGACATACTGGTTTAAGTAAGGTATGTTATGAAAACTGATCTCACCTGTTTCTTTTCACGATTTTTAACGTGGCTCACATTCTGTTTCTACGGGACAGCGCTGTCCTGGAGATTCTTCCCCTTGTGACTTCACAAGGAGCCAGGCAGTAGGGACAGTGGAGACCCTGAACTGAGGGCATGCCTGGTTCAAAGGGCAACGACACTGTCTATCTACACCAGGGTTTCTCACACTACTGATATTTGGGGGCTGGATCATCCTTTGGTGTCAGGGGCTGTCTTCTGCATTGCAGGCCAACATGCCTGGCCTCTGCCCTCCAGAAGCCAGTGGCCCCCTCCCTCATTCCCACCCCCCTCTTGTGAGGGCCGACATGCCAAATGTCCCCCAGGGCAACACTGATTCTGGTCTACATAGACAACCACCCAATGAGTCTCCTGCCCAGATCGCCTTTCTGAGTTTTAGACCCATATAGTACCTGCGTCCATGAGAACCGCACCACCTCACCCCACGCCCATCCCTGGAAATGACAATGACCAACATTTACTGAGCCAGGACTGCGGCGCTGGCCTTTGCTAAGTGTACTGCATCCTCGGAGCAGACCTACGAGGTAGGGGTTGTGAAGATGCCTTTCATAGATGGGGGGTAACTGAAGCTGGGCAAGATCATGTGATTGGCCTGGGTTCATACTGTCCTCAGGACAGTTCCTGCTTCTGCCTGACTCCACCAGTCAGAGCTCATGACCATTGTCTGCAAGGAGTTCACACCTCCCCACCACCACCACTACTACAGCACTGCAAACCAGTTTGCCCCCTGCTTACAGTGAAAGCCCCCCACCCACCCTCTGCCTCCTCCAGCACCCTCTTTTTATGGCAATAGTGCAACAATATATATTCTTTAAACCTACAGAATCATGTCATTCCCTGACTTAAAGCCCCCCTCACTGCACTCAGAAAACCCAGAAACCCATCAAGCACAGTGCAGCCCCCAGCCTCTCCCATGTCCAGGACCTTCGTTTGCTGTTCTTTCTCTCTGGAGTGTTATTTTCAGCCCCTCACGAGGATGGACCCTTTCTGGTCTCTGCTCAGATATTTCTTCATGGAAGCTTTGCTGTGTTTGAGGTCAAACTTGTGTGACCACATCCCTCACGCTGCCATTTGAGGCCCTTCACGAAGTGGCCCAGCCACCTCACCTCACCCTCCAGAGCTCCAACCGCACACAGCACCTCGCAGCCCTCCGACCAGACCCCGAACTTTTGTGGCTCCAGGTGCAAAGGCTCATGTGTTTTCTTGACCTAGAGCTCTTCCCCTTCCCTCTGCTGGCAGCCTCCTCCTCGGTCTTCCAGAATCCTGTGTGTCCCGACCTCCTATACGCCCTGCTTGTCAGCTCCAGGAGACTTCTTATACCTCGTCTGCTCAGGACCTTCCCTGGTTCCACCCGGCATTCCAGGCCTCTCCCCATGTGCCCCAGCCACCCTGTCCAGTCGGCTGCACCGAACCATTCTTGGTCCACGCTTCACATTTTGGAACGTTGTGTCTCTGCTCGTGCTGACTGTCTGGCATTTTCACCCCCCTTCTGTTAGCAAGTAAATCCCTGGCGCTCAGCAATCTCTCCCACTTCATCTGCAACCGATTCCTCGCGTCCCCAAACTTCCATTCACACAGCACATATGGGGCCTTGCTAAATCCTCTTAGTAATCTGGTCAGGCAGGCCCTCCACTGAGCCTCAGGAAGGGCAAGAGGCTTGCATCAGGTCTCCAGCCCAAGTGACGGAGCCGGCACTCACACCCGGTGTCCAGTATCCCCACTTCCCTCCCCAGCCTGCAGTCTGAGCCCTGCCTCCTGCAGGAACTGCTCCTGGACCAATCTCTTCTCAACGTCTACCATCCATTCCACATTATCTTGCATTCCCTCGCGACAAGCCCTTCTCCCCCTTACGAATAAAGTGACTGCCGAGCCTGTGCCTCTGGGCCAATTTGGGTCTTAGCAATTCACTCACCAGGCTTCCTGCCCTCCTCTCTGCACCCCATCCCAGGTCCCCACACCCTCCCTCACAAGGCTTCTCAATTTCCAAGGCCCACTGCCCTTGGGGCCACTCTGTCCCACGCCCCAAGACCGTTATGTCGCCCAAACCCTCACCGCTCCATTGGGCAGGATCCTAACAATGCCACATCTCCTGCCCCGACCCACTGCTCCGAGCCTTGGCCCAGCCATCCTACCCTGGTGTAGTCAACAGTGGGGGCTGCAACGATGAGTTCCAGGATGCTTCCAACCTCCCAAGCAGAGGGAGGTGTGCGTAAGAAAGCTCTCTGGCCAAGAACTCACACCCACAAAGGAAATGTTCCTACACCATTTGGGTTCCAGCCCGACCCCAGCAACTTAAGAAGACTCAAAATTCACACTGATTTGAGTCTGTCTCAGCAGGCCCCATGAGTTGCCACAAATAAGTAATGGAGCAGTACGTGCTGCCTTTGAACGGTACCTCACGCTTGTAGCTCGCCTATGAGACTTCCATCCCATTTACAGATTGGGAAACTGAGTTCCTGAGCGGGACAGTGATCAATCCCAGGCGACAAAGGGGGGTTGTGGCGGAGTCCGGGATCCAACAAGAGGCTCCCGCCTGTCACCCCTGACCAGAGCTGGCTGGGGGCCACAAGCCATTCCGTATTTCAGGAATTTGGAAACTGAGGCTCAGGTCACACAGCAAGCCTCTACCATCTGTACCAAAAACAAGAGGTGCTATGGAGCCTCCGTGGCCTCTCCACCGTCCCGGAAGTTCCTTCCGGCCTAGTCGTCCCGGACGTACGGGGCCGGCTGCCGGGCATCCTTCACACTCGCGGACAGAGCCGGCAGAGCCGGGCGAGCGAGCGCGACGCCGCCCGAGCGGGTGCGCGACGAAGGCTTTGACGCGCCGTGTCTCCTCGGGTGCGCGCAGCTCTGGAAGAGCCGGATCACGCTGGCGGGGCCTGGGCTGTGGCTTGGGGGGCTCCTCCCTGCGCTCGCGTAGGGCGCACCCCGGCGGTCCGAGAGGGTCCGAGGCCGCCGGGGGCGCAGGAAGAGGAGAGAACCCGCTGAGCGGCGGGGGCCACCCCGAGGAGAGCCGGGGCAGGCCGACCTCCGGGCGCCGAACCTGGGGCAGGACGGACGGAGTTCGGAGAGTTCTCCCTTCGCAACTCACCGCCTCTGAGCCTATGCGGCCCGCGGCCCCGGGCCCGGCGCCCCGAGCCCGGCCGCGCGCCACCCGGTGCCCCACAGGTTCCTCGGCACCGCCAGGCGCCCCGCACGGCGGGACGAGCTCCGGGGGCCGCCCCAAAACTGCCCGCCGCGAGGGGGGGACGCGCCGGCAGCGCCGGGCCCGCTCCCGCCGCCATGTGGCCGGATGGCGCCCCGGAAATCCGCCCCGACCGGAAATGACCTCCCCAAACAACGGTTCCGGCGGCGCAGTGGGAAACGGCCTGAGAAAAGGGGTGTTAGTGTCTCTGTTGCCGCACAGCGAAGACCGAGGGCCGGAATTATTCGTGCCCCGCGGCGGCTGAGGAAACCCAGGCCTTGACACTTAACACCTCACACAGCAAGAAAATAGTATTCCCCCTGTGCAGCTGGTAAAACCAAGGCCGGAGAGAGGTCGTCACTGGCCCTGGGTCACACGCTACTCAGGGCCAGTTAGGGTAATGCCAGCTCCTCCATAGGTCTGGAGCGCTGGAGGCAAACGACCCCCAGATCTAGAGCACACCTGAACTCTGGGCCTCCACCCGTACAACCAGCAGGGAAGCCCTTCCCTGAGGAATACTCCCGGATCTGCTGGGCCACCTCCTGGGAAGGTCAGGGGTGGGCAGAGGGGGCCTGCAGTCCCACCCCAGCTGGGTGAGTCAGTGCTGGCAGAGGTTGCTGGAGCGCTTGAAGGTCTTTACACAGGGGCCACACACTTAGGGCCAGAATTCCGAGTGTGAGACACGTGCTGGTGGCGTGGAGTGCGTTCTTACAGGTTTGCAAGCACACCAGAACCCTGGGGGGACTTGGCCCATCTCCCTTTGCATCCTGAGCTGCTTCCTACAGCCACAAGACGTGGGGAGTACCTCATGGAAGTCAATAAGTAAAGGACTCCTTGGGTGTGGGGGCACAAGTGAGGACAGAATAGGTGACCCACTTGCTCTGGTTTGGGATGGGTCCCAGGACTTTCCCAGTTTCAAAACTGAGAGGAAGAAACAAAGACCAAGACAATAAAATAGATGTCCTAACAGACTTGGCAAAACATTACCATCTGGTTGAGGACAGGGAGTAGAGAATTCATTGGTGATTTACAGAGGGATTATTGAAGCCAGAGAGTGAACTCCCCTGTCATAAATCGCACCCGGTACAGAGTGAAAACCCAGGGTCCCTCCCTCTTGGGTGAGGCCTATGGGAAAAAGAAGATCATTCATCACCTTACAAGGTGAAAGCATCTTTTTCATTATTTCTCCTGCTTTCACTACCTATAGACGGCCAGCACACCTCAAGGTTGGAGATCATTCAGTTTGGGATAGAACAACCCAGAAAAGGATGCTGCCTTTTCTATTAGAGATGCCAGAGCCAAGCTCTGCAACTGACATCTCTCAAGCTGGATGTGGAAGAGCTGGGGAAAGATTCCCGGCACACTGCTCACTGAAGACATCAGTTTTAAGAAACAATCATCAAAACTAAAAGGCAGCCTATGGAATGGGAGAAAGATATTTGCAAATGACATATTTGGTAAAAGGTTAGTATCCAAAATCTATAAAGAATGTATCAAACTCAACACCCAAAAAACAGATAATCCAGTGAAGAAATGGGCAGAAGACATGAATAGGCACTTTTCCAAAGAAGACATCCAGATGGCTAACTGACACATGAAAGATGCTCTACATCACGCATCATCAAGGAAATACAAATCAAAACCACACTGAGATACCACCTCACACCTGTCAGAATGACTAAAATTAACAACTCAGGAAACAACAGGTGTTGGCAAGGATGCGGAGAGAGGGAACCCTCTAACACTATTGGTGGGAATGCAAATTGGTGCAGCTACTCTAGAAAACAGTATGGATGTCCCTCAAAAAATTAAAAATAGAGCTACCCTATGACCTGGCAACTGCACTACTAGGTAATTACCCAAAGAACACAAAAATACAGATGTGAAGGGGCACATGCACCCCAATATTTATAGCAGCATTATCAACAATACCCAAGCTATGGGGAGAGTCCGTATACCCACTGATGGAGGACGAGAAAAGATTTGGTGTGTATATATGTATGTGTATATATGTATGTATGTATATATATGCATACATATACATACATACATATATACACACAACAGAATATTACTCAGCCATCAAAAAAAAAAAGTGAGGGGCACCTCGATGGCTCAACTGGCTAAGCATCTGGCTCTTGATTTCAGCTCAAGTCATGATCTCATGGTTCATGAGATCAAGCCCCACTTGGGCTCTGTACTATCAGCCCAGAGCTCGCTTGGGATTCTCTCTCCCTCTCTCTGTCCCTCTCTGGCTCGTGCTCTTTCTCTCTCTCATAATAAATAAACATAAAAAAAAAAAACACATTGAAATCTTGCCATTTGCAATGACATGACTGGAGCTAGAGTGTATTATGCCAAGTGAGATAACTCAGAGAAAGACAAATACCATATGACTTCACTCATATGTGGAATTTAAGAAACAATACAGATGAGCAAATGAGAGGGGTGGGGAGAAGAGAAAGGGAAACAAAGCACAAGAGACTCTTAACAATAGGGAACAAACTGAGGGTTGATGGGGGGTGGGGTGGGGAATGGGTTAGATGGGTGATGGGCATTAAGGAGGGCACTTGTTGGGATGAGCACTGGGTGTTGTATGTAAGTGATGAATCACTAAATTCTACTCCTGAAACCAAGATTGCACTGTATGTTCACTGACTAGGATTTAATTAAAAATTTGAAGATAAAGGCATCAGTTTTCTGTCCCTGTCGATAATAGAGACTCAGCTTCCCCTAATGCACCAGGATGTGCTAAGCCTGCTCCCTAGTAATCCTGAACCACCAGCGGCAGAAGGAACACTTATAGGAAGCCTGATTACTTGAAGGCCTTGCCACGAGCCTCACAGATGAAGTTCCAGACACCCAAGAGGGAGAGGCCATGAGCCTGGAGACAGCATTCTTGAAAACCTGCAGGCACTTAGGATAGCTGAAAACCAGGTGGGAGTCAGCTCCCTTACTTCCAGGCTGTCATCAGGCTTCTCCACTCCCACTGTGTATATGTAGGTGTATGGTATGTCCTTCTGGTCACTGAACAGGTACTGGCCTTGACTCAGAGCAGGAAACGACCCTGAAAACCTAGAGAGAGGGGAGAAGGGTGTGGAGGAGGAGGAGGAGGAGGAGGAGGAGGAGGGGGAGGAGGAGGAGGAGGAGGAGGAGGAGGAGGAGGAGGAGGGGCAAACTCAGGGGACGGGTACTGGTTGAGGACATAAGCCTCCGCGATGAAAACAAAGCCATGGGCATCACTGAATCCAGAGGAGAAGCTAAAGGAGGAAAAACTGCATTAAGTGAAGGCACGGAGAATTAGGCTAAGGGTTGTGGTGACCAAAGCCCTTCTCTGCATCCCCCCAATCTTGGCTTACCCATGTCATCCTCCATCCTCTAGTCCTTAAATCCCCCATCTTGACAAGGGGCTGGGGGGGGTTTCCGTGGCCCTCTGTGCGCCAAACGCTAGGCTAACTGTACCACTTCTCCGCGCTGCCAGGACTCACACGGGCCTCCTGCATCTATCAACCGATTCCTACCGGTGTCCTTATGCTTCGGGGCCCCTGCTCCGGGGAAGGGAGAGGGGTGCTCCCAGGTTCACGGGAGGCGGCCCAACTGAGTCTTTTAGGAGCAAGGAGCCATCGACTCAGACCGGAAAGGAGGGGAGCGGTGTTCACATGAAACCGTCCGGGCGGAAACACACGCCCTCCAAGGAAAGGTTCCAAACGCCTTTTGTTCGATCAATCGCTCACCAAATACTTGTCAAGTGTCTCTTTCATGCCAGCTTCTGGGGATAAAAGTGAGCAAACCAGATCGAAGTAGCCCGTCCCTTCGTTCCCTTTAGAGGCGACAAATCTTATTTTTATCGGGCACCTGCTGCAGCAAGGCGCTCTCGTGGGCCTCGTGGGGGCGACAAAGACCAAAACATTGAACCTGTCACCGCCCCCCCCCCCCCCCAAGCGACCTAAGCACGTGGAAGCAGTTACAGATGACAATCAGGACACTGAAAGCATCACTAATGGATCTTATGTAGGGGAGACTGGAATTTCAAAGGTCCTTTAGTGTCTCAAACTCAGCCCTACCGTTTTGCAGAGAATACTGAAGCCCAGAGAGGCTAAGTGAAATGTTGGTCACACAGCAAGTGGACGCCAGAGCTGGGATGGCAACTCAAAGTTGGGAGTCCATACAATTTCTCATCCCATTATGTTCATTATAGGGAAATTGTTTCATGGCCCCTGAGAGGTACAGGGGTGAAACTAGAAAGTTCAGACTGGCTACGTGTTTTGGAGGATTAAGCATTCCATCACGATTTTGTGGCAAACTTCAGATTTTAATCAAGCAGTTTAGCAATGACAGGATCCCAACTGAGTCTCCAAACAATCAGACTCCAAGTCTCTCCGGGTGAATCTGAGAAGCACTGTGTAACAGCATTGGCCATATGGTGACTCCATTTCCCCCTTTGTCATGTAGAGGCCACCATTCTTTGTTGTTGTTGTTTTAATACATATAAGACATAAATTACACAAAGTACACAAGCCTTAAGGTTACAGATCAGTGGATTTTTACATGTATTCGTAGCAGTATAACCAGCAACCCAGAGAGAGCTCCCCAAAATGCTTCCTATCAGCCATTAATCCCCAGGGAGGGTAACCACTTTTTGTTTCTTTTCTTTTGTAAATGTGTATTTTTGAGAGAGAGAGAGAGAGAGAAGGGGAGGGCAGAAAGACAGGGACACACAGAATCCAAAGCAGACTCTGTCTCTGAGCTGTCCCCACAGAGCCCAATGCAAGGCTCAAAATCACAAGCCATGAGATCATGACCTGAGTCAAAGTTGGTCACCCAACCAAATGAGCCACCCAGACGCCTCCACTTTTTCTGATTTCAATTCCCAAAGACTGCGTTGGCCTGTTTTTAAACCTCATATAAACAGGGGTATGTGGGTAGTTTGGTCGGTTGAGCATCTGACTCTTCATTTTGGCTCAGGTCATGATCCCAGGGTCGTGAGATCAAGCCCTGAGTCAGGCTCCATAATGATCGTGGGACCTGCTTAAGATTCTCTCTCCCTCTCCTGCCTCTCCCCTGCTTGCACGTTTTCTCTATAACTTAATTTTTTTTAACACTTATTTATTTTTGAGAGACAGAGAGAGATAGAGCACAAGCAGGGGAGGAGTAGAGACAGAGGGAGACACAGAATCCAAAGCAGGCTCCAGGCCCTAGGCTGTCAGCACAGAGCCCTACGCGGGGCTCAAACTCACAGACCGCGAGATCATGACCTGAGCTGAAGTCAGCTGCTTAACCAACTGAGCCACCCAAGTGCTCCTCTCTCTAGAATTTAAACCTCACGTAAATATAATTGTATTGTACCTTTTTGTGACTGATTCTTTCACTCATCAATATCTCAGCCACACTGTTGTTGTTTTCAATAGTCCCCCCCACCACCAATGTTGTGTAAGTTCTGCTATATGGCTATCCCACAATTTCCTTTTTTTTCTTTTTTAATACACACACATATATATATATATATTTTTTTTTTTTTTTTTTTTTTTTTGAGAGGAGACAGAGTGTGAATGGGGGAGGGGCAGAGAGACAGGGAGACACAGAATCCAAAGCAGGCTCCGGGCTGTGAGCTGTCAGCATGGAGCCCGATGCGGGGCTCGAACTCACAAACCATGAGATCATGACCTGAGCTCAAGTCGGAAGGATGCCCAACTGACTGAGCCACCCAGGTGACCCTCTTCTTTTTTCTCTTTAACTGTCAATGGACATTTGTTTTGGCCTATCATGAATAAAGCTCCTAAGAATACACCCACTCCTGCACGTGTCGTTTGGTGGATATAAGGACTTGTTTCTTCTGGTGTGTATCTGGGATCAGAAGTGTTGGGACCTGGAGTAAATGTACGCTTAGCATCAGTAGGTATTAATAGTCTTCTAAGTGGCTGCAGCAACTTACATTCCTGTCAGCAGCGTACGTGGGTTCCAGCTGCCTCACACCCTCCCCAACACTTGATACCGAAAGTCCTTTTAACCTCAGCCTAAGGGGTGGGAAGAGTGTCACATTTCATACTTTCCTGATGCCAAATGATGCTGAGCACTTCTGCCTGTGTTTACTGGTCACTTTCATAGCTTCTTCTCTGAAATGTCTTTTGAAATATTTGGCCCATTTTAAGTTGAGGGATCTCTCTCGATGGCCAGGAAGGAGGCCCAGAGGGTTGAAGAAACCAAGGTCTGGAAAAGCTGAACAATTTGTTCGTGTGACACAACATTCCTAGTCCATCAGGCTGCCATCACAGAATACCAGACACCTGGTGGGAGAAATGTACTCACAGTCCTGGAGGTCAAGAACTGTGACCAAGATGCCACCAGATTCAGTGTCCGCGGAGGGGCTCCCTCCAGATTCACAGACAGCACCTTCACACATGGAAGGGGTGGGGAAGCGCTCTGGAGTCTCTTTTATAAGATCACTAAACCCATTCATGAAGCCTCCACCCTCATGACAGTCAATTTCCAAAGGCCCCCTCTCCTAACACCATCGCATTGGGGATTAGGTTTCAATATGTTAAATGCGGACAGGGAGACACAAACATTCAGTCTATGGAAACAGTAAAGCAGGCACTTACACGCTAGGTCCTGAGTCTCTGATGGTCTCTGAATATGGCCAGATACTGCCCCATCTAAGTGTTCCCCAACTGAATGCACTTACCAAGAATCTGGGAAGCAGATGTGCTCCAAAGGGCAAGAATGAAAAAGAAGCAGGACAGATGACAGTGGGTGCTTCCAGAGCACTTGGACTTGCGTAGTTCAAGTCCAAGTGGGAGGTGCTGCAGGACTTGAAGGAAAAGTGTTTGGTAAACCCAAAGACACTAGAGCTTGATGAGGATGTGGGGAAACTGGAACCCTCAGATGCTGCTCGTGGGAATAAGAAGTGGTGTGTTTCCTCCAAAAGTTAAAGATGAAAGTTACCATATGACCCAGCAATTCCATTTGCAGATAAATCCTCAACAAAACTGAAAACACAGGGGGGCACCTGGCTGGCTCTGTCGGTAGAGCATACAACTCTTGATCTCGGGGTTGTTGCGTTCGAGCCCGACTCTGAGTGTGGAGAGATTACTTAAAAATGAAATCTTTTTTTGGGGCGCCTGGGTGGCGCAGTCGGTTGGGCATCCGACTTCAGCCAGGTCACGATCTCGCGGTCCGAGAGTTCGAGCCCCGCGTCAGGCTCTGGGCTGATGGCTCGGAGCCTGGAGCCTGTTTCCGATTCTGTGTCTCCCTCTCTCTCTGCCCCTCCCCCGTTCATGCTCTGTCTCTCTCTGTCCCAAAATTAAATAAACGTTGAAAAAAAAAATTTTTTTTTAAAAAAATGAAATCTTTTTTTAAACATTTATTGATTTTGAGGGAGAGTATAAAAAAATCCTTAAAAACAAACAAAAAAAAACTGAAAACACGTTCACACAAAAACTTAGGCATAAATGTTCAGAGCAACATTCTTCATAATAGCCAAAATGTGGGCAATATAAACAAATGTCCATCAACATCTGAGAAGTAGTTCAATCCTCTGTAAGTATATCCTTTCCAAGGGATATTTATTATTCAGCCAGGGCTGAATAAGCCTAGAGAACTACCCATCTTCCAGAGTGACTGAGCGTAATGTAGTAAGCCAGGTACAATGATGGCTGGAGACATGAACAGTTACTAGCTTGAGGAACTTAGACGATGTGCTGCAACCATCACAGGAGGGTTTTGAGTGAGGCACTAGCATTGTGAGGGCTTTAGGATTTCTCTGAAACTAGTGTCCTGAGGTCAGCAAGAAAGAAGCTGGAATGAAGGTGGTGCTATCACTTGGCCTGGGAGCTGGAGGTAGGCAGGAGTCAGAGGATGCTTTCCGGAGGAAGTAAGTTGTGAGGGAAAAAAAACCCACCGGGCTCCATCAGAAGGGTTACCCCGAGTGGCAGTCACACATGGAGACCTAACACCTTGAGGAATGAAAGTGTGAGATTTCAATGGGGGGGGGGGGGGAGGGGTATGAAATGCTGTGTTTGACCAGGGCACAAAGTAGTAACAGGTGGGGCTAGAAGGCTTGGTGGGCACTACGCTTCACAGAAGGGCTTTAAACGTGAAGCCAAGGAGCTGGGATTTTTGTCTTGACTCAAGAGAGCCATGCAAGGGGCTTGAGCTGAACGAGATCAGATCTGAGTTTCAGAAAGCTCTGCCAGGCTGTGTTGGTGGGCTAGTGGAAACTGAGAGGCCAGAGAGGGGCCGATGCTGAAATCCAAACATGAGAAAGCATGAGGTCCGAGCTAGAGAAGGGGTGGTAGACATAGAGAGATTTCAAGAGCCATTACACGAGGAGCCCTAAATTCTCATTTTTCCGATTCCACTGGCTGATTTTAGAGACTCTTTTCTTAAGTTCACTTATTAATTGCGAGAGAGAGAGAGAATACGGATGAATCCCAGGCAGGCTCCGCGCTGTCAGGGCAGAGCCCATCTCATGAACCACGAGGTCATGACCTGAGCCAAAACCAAGAGTCGGACTGAGCCACCCAGGCTGATGTCAATGTCCTCAAGAACTTCAGAGCTGCAGAGAGGAAGTCGTCACGCGAGAACAATAACGGCATTAGCCCCTGCGTGGCCCACCATGTCCGTGCAAAGGCATTACTTGGCGCTTTCATACCTGGTTCTACTTGATTACCCTGCGAGGTAACGCATGACCATTCCCGCTTTACAGGACAGGAAACTGAGGCTGAGAGAGGGAGTTCACTGCTCAAGCGCACACTGGTAGTGACCTTCCCACCTCCGCTCCCCCCCACCCCAATCCCTTAAGCCAAGGGTGTCCGTGGTTATAGCTTTGGTTCCGGCCTTCGGAGGCCGATCGCCTTCCCTCCACCACCGTGGCCCTTCCAGCCTCCGCCCGCCTCTCTATGGTGTTCCTCCAGCCCTTCTGCACACACGTTTCCCTCCCACCCCGGCTGCTCTCTACCCGTCGCCACTCTCTCTGTGGTTCGCCCTCCCCGCAACGCTCCCCGTACCCACTTTCTCTAAATAACTCAATCCCGGCCGTCGGCTTCTAGCGCCCGTGGAAGACGAGCTGGGGCAGCCTCTCGGGTCCGGCCGGCGGGAAGCGGCGGCCACTGGGAGAGCGCCTGCAAGAAGGGCCCGGGGAAGGAGGGACCGTGACTTCCAGGGAGACGACCTGGGAAGCCTGCGCGCCGTTCAGGCCCTTTGCGAAAATGCTCCGGCTGGAAACACGAAGCACAGAGGAAGGATCCGCTTTCCGCTTGCCCAGCCCTGAGGAACTGGGTATCCCAAGAAAGATCCCTGTCTCCAGATGAACTTCCCGCCTCTTGTTTCATTTTTGTTCTGACGGCGCTGGAGACACGCAGGGAAATCGGGAAAATGCCCACCTCGTGACACAGACCAGGGAAAATGCGGCCAAGAATGGGGAAGGAAGTCGCTCAGACGTGGTCAGCCAGGACTCAAGTGGATCTCAAGCCCTTGCCCCTGAGTTTCCGGAATCTCTGTGGGTTTTCTCCCTTGAAATAGCTGAGGTAGAAAGTGACAGGAGGGCTCCTAAAAGGGGCAGTGCAGGGCCCTCACGGTCAGGGTCCTGTCGGGTTCCCAGCCTCATCTACCAGGATTCTCCTTCACACATGGCAGAGCTGATTTCTTTTTCTCTTTCCTTTAAAAGTGGGTAAAAATCCGCCAAGTGGATTTACCGCAAAGCTAATGAAGCTGAGACTTGAAAGAAACTTGCTTATGATTTTCCCAAATGTGTCAACACAGCTAAAATAGTGATGAGTCTGCAATGAAGGTTTCTTAAGTTACCAATAATAAAATTTTGATCAACCACATCAAAGGAGAGATCAGAGGAGTGCCTGGGTGGCTCAGTTAAGCTCCTGACTCTTGACTTGGGCTCAGGTCATGATCTCCTGATGGGTGGGATAGAGCCCCACCTTGGGCTCTGCGCTGACAACACGGAGCCTGCTTGGGATTCTCTCTCTCCCTTTCTCTCTGCCTCTCCCCCCTCTCAAAATAAATAAACATTTTTAAAAATGGATACAATATTTTTATGAATTTACTGTCTGACTCAGCTCTATAATCCTTTCCCCCTATATTCTTTGACTGGCTCTTTATATGACAACAACAGTTTTGTAATATTTTCTATCAACAGAACAGAAAGATAATCTGATCTCTCCTTTTTTGTTGTTGTTTATTTATTTATTTAGAGAGATCACAAGCAGGTGAGGGGCAGAGAGAAGAGACAAGCGCCCCATACCCACTTTTAAATTGGGGGGTTGTCTGTGGTCATTGTCACCTTTTAAGTTTGTAATTGGTTGGAACTTATTTTCTCATGCTAAAGAAATATTCACATGCATACCTTATTTCATATTTAAATTTTTGTATCCTCAGTTTGTAAGTCTCACACCCCACAAAACCTGGATCTGCCCCTGCTCTCACACTCGGTGAGCTCTCAATAAATACTAGTTATTATTGTCATGATTATTTTAATCTGGAGACCCAATAGGAAGGTGCAAGGATGATCTATTCTTGGGTGATTACAATTAGATTTAGACTTCAGATAGCCAGAATCACCAGCGACTTATTCATTCACATACTTATGTAATGACTCATTAATAAATGTTTTTTGAATACCTGTAACATCCCAGACACTAGTGTGGGTGCTGGAGATGCAGTGGGAAATGATACAGCCACGGTCTCTACCTTCAGAAAGCTTACAGTCTGATACATTGATGTGAAGTTTTCAAAAGTCAGAATTTACAAATCATCTACAGGGTGCATTGCTGGCTCACTGGGAAAATCATGCAACTCTTTTTTTTAATGTTTTCTTTTTTTATGTTTACTTATTTTAGAGAGAGAGAGAAAGAAAGGGGGAGAGGAGCAGAGAGAGAAGGGAACAGAGGATTCCAAGCGGGCTCTGTGCTGACAACAGTGAGCCCGGTGTGGGGCTTGAATTTGTGAACCTCATGACCTCCGCTAAATTCAGACGCTTAACTGACTGAGCCACCCAGGTGCCCCAGGCATGCAACTCTTGATCTCGGGGTCACGAGTTCAAGCCCCACATTGGATGTAGCGATTAATTAACTAACAAATAAATGAAAATCATCTACAGGTTCCCCCAACCACACATTTTCTTGTGGAAATTTACAACCATAGAGAAAAGTTGGAAGAATTGCACATCCATATACCTACCATACAGGCTTATAAGTTTTAAATATCATCTACAGTTTGATCCTAAAATATCATGGTCAGCTAATTCTTTTTTTTAACAGCTCCATTGGGCCATAACTCACATACCATACAGTTTACCCATTTAATTGATGATTCGATGGTTTGGGGTATATTTACAGATAAGTGCAGCCATCAGCACAATTTTAGAGCATTTTCATCACCTCAGAATAAACTCTGTGCCCCCTAGCTGTTGATCTTATATTCCCTCAACTCTACTCCAGCAATCCCCTGGCCCTAAGGAACCACACATCTAGTTTCTGTCTCTGTAAATTTTCCTGTTCCGGATAGTTTGTATGAATGGAACAATAGAATATGCGGGGTTTTGTGTCTGGTTTCTCTCACTAAGCATAATGTTTTCAAGGTTCATTAATGTTGTAGCATGTATCAGTACTTCATTCCTTTTTATGGGATAAAAATTAATATTCTATTGTGTTATATATATGTGGAGATATATATAGATATCTATATCTATATCTATATCTATATCTATATCTATATCTATATATATCCATTCATGAATTGATAGACATTTGAGTTGTTTCCACTTTTGGCTATTATGAATAATGGTTCTGCAAAGCATGTACTTACAAGTTTTTATGTAGGCAAATATTTTCATTTCTCTTGGGTACATCCCTAGGAGTGGAATTGCTGGGTCATAGGGTAACCCTAACAGCCAATTCACTTAAAAAGCAAGGAGATTTTTTAAAAATTAAAAAAAAAAGTGGGGGGGGAGGGATGAGTGGCTCAGTCGGTTAAGCATCTGACTTTGGCTCGGGTCATGACCTCACAGTTCATGGGTTCGAGCCCCATGTTGAACTCTGTGCTGACAGCTCAGAGCCTAGAACCTGCTTCGGATTCTGTGTGTGTCTCTCTCTCTGCCCCCTCCCCTGCTCAGACTCTGTCTCTGTCTCTCTCAAAGATAAATAAATTGTTTAAAAAAATTTAAATTTTTAATAAGAAGCAAGGAGAAGTGATGTGCTCACAGTAGGGATAGGAAGAAGCGAGGCTAGACCCCACATCTTCTATTTCCAAGTTCAGGACTCTTTCTTCCATTTTATAGCCTTCTAGCATCAGACCATGCAATAGACTGTTGATGTAGTTCCAGGCTCTGATGGATTCAGAGGCACATAGGGGAAAAGGCAAGGAACCCACGTGTATTGAGCACCAGTTCATTCCAGGAATTACGCTAGACCCGTAGCATTCTCCACCTATGGTGTTCTCAATACAGTCCTGCCAAGTAGCAATATGCTGCCCACTTTGTAGATGACAACTGGACCCTGAGAAGGGACATCATTTGCCCAAAGTTGCATAGCAAATGGATGCATGATATGAACCCAGGTTTGTCCAACTTGAGAGTTTATGTTCATCTCACTGAACTACTGTCTCCTCTCCAAACATTTAATTCTCTCAAGCTCTGATACATAAATTCTTCTATCTCCATTAATTTAGCTACTCATTCATTCATCCATTTGTTCATTCATTCACCAAACATTCACTGAGGCACGTATATGTCTTCTCTCTGAGGGTGCGGAGATGAAATGGACCCCACCCATGAGAAAGGACAACAGGGATGAGCTCTGTGTTAGACGCTGTATCATGAGTTATCTCATTTAATAAAAGGAATTTCAATGAGAAACCATGTTACACCCATCAGATTGGCAAAAATTTAAGTTTGACTATCAAATAGTAGTAAAGATTTCAAGCCACATGAGCTCCCATTCATAGCTGGTGGAAGTGGAAGTCAGATTATTGTAATTATAGATAATACATAGTGCTTACTTTGTGTTGCAAGACACTTTACATATAATGACTCATTTGATCAGCAGAGCACCCAGCACTTAGCTGTTAAATAAGTACTACTATGTTATGTTTGCTTTACAAGCGAGAAAACAGAATGGACTGCCTTTCTCATTAGACACAGCAGGTACACACAGTGTCTAGGGCCCATGACACTTTTGGGTGCCCATGAAAAATATGTTAATGTTGAAATCAGAAATGCAATCCAGCCTGGCTTATGTTCATCTTTACACCAACCCAGTCACAAAATATCATTTTAAATATAGTTTTTGAAATGAAGGGGCCCACGGAGGCAGAAATGCCAGGGTTTGTGAAACCACACTGGAGAAAGCACTGGTTAAATGATCTGAAGAGCTCCCAGGTAGTTAGTGGTGGGGTGTTACAAAAGCAAGTGATTGATAGCAACCAAAGTGAGGAGAGTGGCCGAACGTGGTAACAGTTTTTGATCCAGAAATTCAACTCCCAGTTGCATAATATAGAGAAAGCTCTCTTTTGGGGGTCAAGGACACGTAAGCAAGAATGCACATGACAGTACTGTTTATAATAATAAAAATTTGGAACCAGCCCAATGTCCACCAATAGGAGAACGAATAAATGTAACATGACATTGTCCTCAGTGGGATATCATACCAGCACTGATACCAGCAATAACTAGACTGCATGTATCAATGTATACAAATATAAAAAGGGGAGAAGGAAAAAAAAGAGGTTAGACTGAAAGTACAGAAATTAGAATCAATTAGAAAATTTTTATTTTTATTTTTTTTACTTAAAAAAATTTTTTTGAGGTTTATTTATTTTGAGAGACAGAGAAATGGAGCGGGGGGAGGGACAGCGGTGGGGGGAGAGAGAGAATCCTTAGCAGTCTCTGCTCTGCCAGCACAGAGCCTGGGCGGAGCTCAATCCCACGAACGTCATGACCTGAGCCAAAATCAGGAGTCAGACTGAGCAACCCAGGTACCCTTTGTTCCGAACACCTTTTATATAGAAATAGTTTATAATAAAATAAATGTAAAGAAAAGATCCCCTCTGTGTAGGGAGACTAGGTTGTGCTGTAGTAACAAGGGCAATGGCCCAGGTGCCTCACAAAATAAAACGTTTATTTTAAATGCTACATCTCCTGGGCGCCTGGGTGGCTCAGTCAATTAAGTGGCTCTTCTGCTCAGGTCATGCTCAGGTCTGCTAACGTTTGGTGGGTTCGAGCCCTACGTTGGGCTCTTTACCGACAGTGTGGAGCCTGCGTGGGGTTCTCTTTCTCCGCCCCCTCTCTCTCTGTCCCTGCCCTGCTTGTTCTCCATCTCTCTCTCTCTCTCAAAATAAATAAAAATAAGCTTAAAAAAATAAAACTAGGGGCGCCTGAGTGGCTTAGTCGGCTAAGCGTCCGACTTTGGCTCAGGTCATGATCTCCTAGTTCACGAGTTCGAGCCCCGTGTGGGGCTCTGAGCTGACAGCTCGGAACGTAGAGCCTGCTTCGGATTCTGTGTCTCCCTCTCTCTGCCCCTCCCTCGCGCATGCTCCGTCTCTCTCTCAAAAATATATAAAACATTAAACATTAAAAAAAATAATAAAAATAACTGCTACATCCCCAAGGAAGCTCAGCGCCAGGTTCTGCTCATTGTCGACACTCTGGAACTCGGGCTAATGGAAACCATTTCAACCAGCCGATCCCTGGCCTGAAACGGCAGGATGGAAACTGGCCAAGGGCTCGATGGCTCTCCCGACCAACTGAGGTTGAAGCACATCGCTGTCCCTGACAGGCCATTGGCCAAAGAGAACCATAGGGCTACGTCTACCTTCAAAGGAAAGTGCAATCTTATCATGCACCCAGAAGGAGGAAAAACAGCAAATCCAGGAATTAATATGATGTTTAAGCATCACCTACCCTGCCCTCCCAAGGAAACTGCCTAAGGGGTGTTCAAAGGTGTTCCATATCTCTTTTTCTCTTTTCCTTTTTCCTCATCTCTTTTCCTCTTTTCCACAACACCTGCACAGTTTTATACACGACAAAATGTGCACATGGCCCAGAGAAGTGCAGTGACTTCTCCGCGGTCACACAGCCAGGCCAGGGAAGGAATCAAGACCCCAGTCCTGTCCTCGGTGCTGCCCAAACCCACCGTCGGTGGGCCCTTTCCTCCCGATATGCCTTTCCCAGGCGTCTCCACCGGTGTCGCTGTTTGCCGAACACCCTCTGTAAACCGACTTGGAAAAACCCTGACATTCGTAAACGTTGCCATGCTCTGTGACGAGGAGCCACGCGGAGGTGGCGACAAAAACATGCTGTAGGAAAACAATAGAAAACAACAAAGGTGACGTTCAGGCCAGAGTCGGCTGACTGCCAGAGCCTCCTAATGCTGGTTAGAAGGAGAAATTCCGCTTGGCCGGTCGCCACCCAAAGCCCCACCCGCGCGGGCCTCCCCGGCTGACAGGTGATTAGAAGGGACCCAGCGCTCCCTCCGGGTGGGCGGGGCTCGGCCTCCGTAGAGCTCCGCCCCCCCGCCGCCCGCTAGTGCGCCTGCGCAGCAGCTCTGACGCCGGCCCGAGCCCCGCCCCCTCCCGCCGCGACCACGGGCTTGGGGGCGGGGCCTGGGCACAAGATGGCTGCCGCGCGCCCGGAGCCCCCGAGTCCGAGCTCAGCGGCCCCGGAGCCGCGATCCCCGGAGACGCCGGACCTGGTGCGGGCGGGGAAGGGGCCTCGGCGGGGGACTCGAGGCGGGAAGAGGGCTCAGGGCAGGGGGCGGGGTCTGGGCGGGGCCTATGAGGGCTGGGCGGGGGACGTATTTAGGGCTCCGGGTCTGGGGGGGTGGGGCCTCTCGGGGTGGGCGAGGGGCGTGGCCGAGCGCGGAGCCTATGAGATGCGGGGCGTGGCCTGTGTGGGTGTGGCCTAAGGAGGGGGTTGGGTGGAACATCTGGGCAGGAGATAGGTAAGGGGAGAGAAATCTCAGAGATTGAGTTTGTGTTAAGGGGGCGGGGCCTCAGATATATTCTGGGGCTAGAGAACTTGGATGGATGATTGGGAAGGTGACCCTGAAAGACAAGGGTGGGTGGTTATGGTCGGGGCACCCGCGCTGGGGTGGAGTAATGATTCTGCAAGGGTCCGAGTGATGTGTCTCCAATGCCTAAGGGGGGACTTGGGGGGCAGGGGTAGAAATGACTGCTCCAGGTGACTTTGGAACTTTCCCCACTAGGGGCTGGAGAGTAACAGACATTCATTCAACAAACATTTACTGAGCTCTTCCTGGGGCTCAGTGGGTAGAGAGGTGAACAAGACGGATAAGGACTGTATTCTCTTGGAGCTCCCAGCCCAGCGGGGGAGAGAGACAATAGAGGATATTTATTGTGATACACGCTATGAAGGAAATAAAGAGTGAGCTGTTAGAGTGGGGGGTAAGGGGAGCGACATGTAAATGAGAGAAGTCAGCTGCGTGCCGGCTTGTATTTACACTGGGGTCAGAGACAAGCAAGAGCCGGATCACGATGGGTATTATGATGGCGGTTTGGGATGTTACGTGCAGTTGAAGCCATGGAAGAGTTTTGAGTGGGAAAATGACGACCTGATTTCCATTTTCAAAAGGTCATTCAGGCTGCTTTGGGGAGTCAGCAGACATAAGAACAGAGGTTCTCTTCAGGAGGCTTTTTCGTTGTCAAGCCAAGAAATAATTGGCTTTTAACTGGGGTAGGGGAGAGAAATGGCTGGATCCGTGATGTATTTGGGACCGGAGGGGAAGTCTTGATAGGGATACTGCAGACTCCTAGAAGATGGAGAGCAGGATCTGGAAACTGAGGGGCCCAGCACGCTACATAGGAGATGGATGTTTTAATAAGTGGGGGGCTTGTGGGTGAGGCCCTGAGGCAGGGTCCACAGGCTCCTGGTTTTTTCTCCCCCTCACCCCAGGTCCTGGTGCCAGATGATGGCCGGCCCGCCACACCCCCGAGTGACCTCATCGAGATCCAGGTGGTGAAGGTGACGGACACCACGCTGGTACCTGAGCCCCCGGAGCCAGGTTCCCTCCACTGTGCCTTGTGCCCAGCTGCCTTCCGGCTGGTGTCTGAGCTGCTGTTCCACGAACATGGCCACCTGGCGGGGGCTGAGGGCGGCGGGCAGGGTGGGGACCCCAGCCGGTGTCATGTGTGTGGCCACAGCTGTCCGGGCCCCGCCAGCCTCCGCGCGCACTACAGCCTGCACACGGGGGAGCGGCCCTACCGCTGCGCCCTCTGCCCCCGGGCCTTCAAGGCCCTGGCGCCTCTGCTGCGGCACCAGCACCGACACGGGGTGGAGCCGGGGACCTCTCAGAGGCCCCCGGAGGCGGCGGCGGCTCGGGAACAGAGGCCCGGGGTGCCCCAGGAGAGGTCGGAGGTGGTGATGGCGGCGGCGGCAGCGGGCGCGGCGGTGGGGAAGCCTTTCGCCTGCAGGTTCTGCGCCAAGCCGTTCCGCCGCTCGTCAGACATGCGCGACCACGAGCGGGTGCACACGGGCGAGCGGCCCTACCACTGCGGCATCTGCGGCAAGGGCTTCACCCAGTCCTCGGTGCTCAGCGGCCACGCGCGCATCCACACCGGGGAGCGCCCCTTCCGCTGCGCCCTGTGCGATCGCACTTTCAACAACTCCTCTAACTTCCGCAAACACCAGCGCACCCACTTCCACGGGCCAGGGCCAGGGGTGGGGGACTCTGGCAGCCAGCTGGCCTCCGGGGCCGAGGAGCCAGGGAGTGGCTGTGGGGCAGGAGACAGTCTGGAAGAAGGCCAAGGGGAGACGGCAAAGGTGAAGGTGGAGGTCGCCCAGTAGGCTGGGAGAGCAGGGACATGGGGGCATCAACGTGGGAAGTAGGAGGCACATTGCAAGGGAGGGGGTGGGTGGGAAAAGGAGGCAGGAGAAAGGAGATGGGGGTAGAGGTGAAAAGAGCTAACAGTGATGGCCATGAGCAGCTAGTACAGGAGAACAGGTTTCGGGACACCCACAAACCCATACAGCACCTCCATGAGACTCAGAAAGGCACAGACACAGACCTGTGGATGCCCAGGTATGTGTGAGGAACACAGGCTGGTTTTCACTGCCCAAGCTGCCTGCTCGTTCGGTTGTCCTCATGCAAGACACAGTTTGTCCCCACAGAGCCTGGGCACCATAGAGGGTGAGCCAGGGTCGAATGGAAGGGGCAGAACTGGGGTCAGTCCTTCATCTACAGAACCCTGGACTATCTTGGGGGCCTAGGGTGGACCAGGATGGAACCTTTTGCCTACCTCACTGGATTGCACTGAACCTGGGATGCCTACCCACCCTCAGGCAGAAGACACCTGCCAGGTCCTCCATGAAGAGACTCTGGGATCCCATCACCTCGAAGCCAGAGGGTCCCCAAGTCCTAGCTGAGAGCACTTGAGCCTCAAGGATGTAAGCATGACCCTAAGGATCTTGACTCTAAGAGTTGCTCCCTGCTCCCATGGTGGGCCCTCCTTAACCCACTGACTCTGAGGCAACAACATTACAACAGACAGCAAACAGCCACCTAATACCCCCATCATAGGCCTTTAGGTTCAGAGCCCATGGCCCCCAGGGCTACAGAGTAGCCTCAGTTTTCTCTGATCTCCTCCACTCCCTGTTTGAAGCAAACAGCTTACTGCCTGACCCAGTGCTATCCCACGGAAGTGTTGGGGAAGGCAGCACGGTGGGCTGGCCTGTGTACGGCAGGTGTGGAATGAACTGAGTCACCGTGGCGGGGGCAAAAGGAGGACCTGGGAGCTGGAGGTGGGGAGCCTCCAGTTCTCCTATTAAAGGACTTTCTGAAGGCTCTATGTCAGTCTTGTGTTTCGGGGGTGGGAGTAGAGGGTCCACACTGTGGTCTTGCCAGGAGCAGTGAACTGCAGATCTCTCTCCAAATCTCTGTTTCCTCATCTTTACGATGGGGGTGGACAGTGTCTGGCTCTTCAGAGATGTTGTGTGCTTCACCTGTGGGAATGGGTATCAGGGGAAGTTTGACAAAATGAAGGGACTCCAGTGATCAGTATATTTATCAACGAGGGAGAGCCCCGGATTTGCCCACCTTCCTCTTTGCCCGGCATCTCCCCCAAGATAGCCCTTCGAGAGGTCAGAGCACCAACAGAACTCATTCTGTTTTCTCCAAAGAAACACCTGTGTTTCCTGTCACTGGCCTCACCACCCAAGCTAGAGACCTGGGCAGACTCTTTAAATCGTCTTGATCCCTCATCCACTTATCTAATCCCTGCCTTCATCCTTTCCCCGCTGTTGAGCTGGTTAAGTATCTTTGGAATCTAAACACTTTCATTGTCACTACTCTTGTGGGCCAAGCCAACAATGATCCCACATTTGATGAGCCACGCGGCAGCACGGGCTCCTCCAAAAACACAGATCCCCACCTTGTTACCAATCCACTACTCCTTGTAGCTTCAAGATGGGATCGAAAGCCTGAATGCCTGTAGGCGCTGGGTGGCAATGTAAATGTATGAGGGAGGTGGCTGGGTGAGACGGGAAAGTGCCAGCACCAGGGAGGGAAAATGGCAGAATTTGGTGGCAGATTAGAGAGAGGGCAATGGTTACTCAGCTCTGGGAGAGTGCAGACCGGGTTGCTAGATCTCCCCAATTTTTCAGAAGTTGCATTAGTTCATATTATGCAAAATCCTTTGATTTTCAAATGTCGGCAACTAAGTCAAACTTTATTATTAATTTTTTAATGCATGGGCTAAACAAAGCATGTCAGTGGCTTGCGTCCAACAGCTGCCAGCTTCCGGCCTCTGGCCTACAAGATCATCCAAGCTCTACTGTTTGGAATTCAAAGCCCTTCAGGATGCAGCCTCCCACACACCACCCCCCCCCCCCCAGCCATACTCCTCACTGAAATTCTCTGTAACAGCTGGGTTCAGTTAAACACACTCAACCCTCCACCCAGAATTCTGTGCCCACTTTACCTGGCAAGCTTCTGTGGCTTGTTATTGTTCAGGCGTTACTTTCTCCTCCAGGGAGCTTGGCTACCCCCCAGTCTCACAAAGCGACTCCTCCATGCTCTCTGCCCTCAGGGATAATTCTGTGGACGTTTTGTGGTGTGGCTGTGGGTCCGTGGGACTTTTGGACCCTGGGGCCCTGGCACAAGGACTCTCTCAGTCCAGGTCTTCGGCATTGCCATAGGTTGGCCACACTAGGTTGCTGCGCCGGAGTGGGTCAAGCCGAACCTGCCCAGGCCGTGCCCCCGAACCAGCTTTGTCTTCCAGTCCCGGCACTGAGCACCCTGGGCCTGCAGTCCCCATTCTACTGTGGATTTGCTGGGAGTCCCTGGAGCCTCTTTCTTCTCCAGGACCTCCGCCTCCTCTTCTGACAGATGGGATAACAACACAGAGAGCACATAGCTGGGTCACTGTTCCAACAACGGAAGTGAGCGCCGTGGAAGGGCTTTTGAAGCCCCTCCCAATTATCCTGGACAGATGGGTGCGATGGACGAGGGGTCTGTGCGACGTGGGAACACAGGGGTTCTCCTCCATTGAAGGCAAGGAGCGTGTCCAATTCATGTTTCCCCGGTGTCCAGCGAAGGACCCAGCAGACGTTGGGGGGTGGGGGAGGGCTTCTGGAAATGTGGGCCAGGCGAACAAACGCCAAAAACATCTCAAAGGGGGAAGGAGTCCAGGCACACTGTGAGTTTCCGAGAACAGAAACTTACCTGTCTTGTTCATCTCCCTTTGCCCAACGTGCAGACCGAAGCTTGGATACGGTAAATCCTCAGTAATTATCATTTGGATGAGGCAAAGCAGAAAGCCTGAGGGTGAGACAGAGGGTGTCGGGGAATCGAAATCCCTGGGAAACAAAAGTTCTCAACTTTGTCAGCGCTTAATCCCCTCTCCCTGGGATACAAGAAAGGACTCCGGTGGCCCTGTTGATACGATTTATTATTCTCCGCTCTGTACAAGCCGCGTCTACCACCCCGCCCCCACCCCCACAATCCAAAAGAGCACCCAGTCCCCCTTGTGCCCCCCCAACTCCACGCATACTCGGTTCCAGCCAGATCCCAAAGGAATGGGGAAGGGCAGTTCAGACCCACATCCTCCACCAAAGCTTATCGGGGGACAGAATGCTGCTGGGGGAGGGGGCGCTGATGAAGGTTACAAAACGGAGTTGGACGGAGGGTCAAGTTCAGTGTCTGACGGGCTGAGGGGAGGGCCAGAGACGTCCGGGACCGGAGTCTGTGCGGCATGAGCCTGCAAGGAGGCTAGTCTGTCCGAAGTTCTGAAGGATGGCTGGGCAACAGCGAGGAGGGGTTAAGAGTCTGATCAGCAACTGGAGAGAAGGAGGGGAGGGGTTGAGAGGGGACATCTGATTGGAGTGGCGGATGGGAACCCTCTCCTGGTCAGGCATCTTTTCCGGCCAAGGCGCCCGCCCCTGCCCCAGGTCCCCCGAGGCCCTCGGCTTTGTGCGCCAGGCGGTGTTTCTTGAGGCCATAGGTGTTGGCGAAGCCCTCCCCACAGGAGGAGCAGCGGAAGGGCCGTCCGCCCTGGTGCGCCGCCAGGTGCTTACGGAAGTAGCCGGGGTCCTTGAAGGCCTTGAGGCAGGCAGGGCAGCGGAGCTCGGGCCGCGGCGGCTCGTGGGCGCGCTGGTGGCGCAGCACCGAGCTCAGGTAGAAGAAGCCCTTCCCGCAGTGCTCGCAACGGTAGGCGCGCTCCCCCAGGTGCAGCCGCTGGTGCTCCAGCAGGTTGGAGCGGTAGCGGAAGGTCTTGCCGCAGGCGCCGCAGCGCTGGGGCCGGGCCACGGCGTGCAGCCGCCGGTGCTCCGCCAGGCTGGACGACTGCGCGAAGCGCTTGGCGCACACGCCGCACTTGAAGGCGCGCTCGCCGGTGTGCACCACGCGGTGCTGCCGCAGGTACCAGGAGCGCAGGAAGCCTCGGCCACACACGCCGCACCGGTAGGGCCGCTGCTCCGTGTGGCAGCGCTGGTGGCGCATCAGCAGGGCCGCCTCCCAGAAGCGCTTGCCGCACACCGGGCAGCGGAAGCCCCGCTTCTGCCGGTGGCTGCGGCGGTGCAGGAGCAGGTCGTAGGCACCGGCGAAGCTCTGGCCGCAGAGGCCACAGCCTAGGGTCCGCCGCACCAGGTGCACGTACTTGTGAGTCACCAGGCCCAGGAAGTGTTTGAAGCTCTGGCCACACGTGGCGCAGCTGAAGCGCTCAGGGCCCGAGCTGGCACCCCCGCCGCTCCCCGCCACCGCCGTCCCGCTGGCGTCGTCACCCCCGGACACCCCCGCCAGGGCAGCCACGGCCGCCCCCACCTCTCCCGCCAGCCCGTTGTCCAGCACGCTGGCCGCGTCGGCGCTGCTGGAGCCATCCGGGGGTTGGGGACCCCCGGGTGTGGGCGGGAGCAGGCGCTCGGGGGCAGCCTGGTGGACCAGCTTGTGCCACATGAGATTCTCGATGAAGCCGAAGGTCTTGCCGCAGGCATCGCAGCCGTACGGCTTCTCCGCCATGTGGGCCTCCTTGTGGCTCATCACGTGGAAGAGATCCGGGAAGTGTTCGCCGCAGTCCGAGCAGGCATAGCTCAGGGCATCGGCGGCCCCGGCAGAGGCGGCCGAGGCGCCCGGCCCACAGGCCCCGGGCGCACCCTGCGTGGCCGGGAGGCCCGCAGCCCCAGCCAGGGCGCAGGGCAGTTGGAGGCGGTGCACCTGGCGGTGGCGGGTGAGGCTCTGAGGGTAGCCGAAGACCTTGCCGCACAGCTCGCACTTGTAGGGCCGCTCGCGGGTGTGCACCACGTGGTGCTTGCTCAGGTGGAAGGACTCCCGGAAGCGCTTCCCGCACACGGGACACTGGTGGGGCTTCTCGCCGGTGTGGATGCGCTCGTGGCGCTTCAGAGTCTCGCGTCGCCCGAAGCCCCGCCCGCAGATGCCGCAGCAGAAAGTCTTTCCGGGGACGCTGGCGCCCGCGCCGCCCGCCGCGCTGGTGCCAGCCCCGCCGAGCAGCAGCGGGTGCGCCCCCAAGAGCGGGACGGGCACGGCGCCGTACACCACGGCCGCCGCGGCCGCCGCGGCCTTCTCGCTGTCCGTGGCCGGAGGGTCCGGGGGCAGGAGGTAGGGGCCCGCAGGGAAGGCTGGCGGGGGCTGCGCGACCGCGGCCGCCGCGTCCTTGGGCGCGTCCGGGGCGGTGGCGGGCGGGGCGTGCGCCGCCTTGTGGCGGAGCAGGCTCTGGGGCGCCGAGTACGACTTGCCACACAGGTCGCAGGGGTACACGGGCCGGGGTCCCGCCGCGCCCGCGCCCGCGTGGGCCGCCTGGTGCTTGAGCAGGTAGGCGGCGTCGCGGAAGGCCTTCCCGCAGACGCCGCACGGCAGGCGCAAGAGGTCGGCAGAGTGCGTCTTCACGTGCCGCTTGAGGCTCTCCCTGCGGTTGAAGCTCTTGCTGCACACGGAGCAGGAGAAGGGCTTCTCGCCGGTGTGGATAATCTGGTGCTGGTGGAGGTGGCTGGGCTTCTTGAAGACCTTCCAGCACAGCGGGCAGGCAAACGGGCCCTCGCCGCCCCCCGCCGCGGGAGGGGGCACGCCCACCCCGGCGGGGGCTCCGGCCGCCTCCGCCACGCCGGAGGCCACGGCGGCTCCGGCTCCGGCGGCGGCTGCGGCGGCGGCGGCGGCGGCGGCTGGGGGCGGGGCGGGAGGGCCGGAGGGCACGGGGGTGGGGGCGGCGGGGGGGGGCGCCGGCCGCGGGCGCCGGCAGGCCCAGCGGCGGGAGGGGCGCCCCGGGCTGCGGCGGGCCCCCGGGAGCGGGCGGCACGTCCTTGTGGCAGCGGCGGTGGCGGATGAGGCTGGACACGTGGTTGTAGGTGCGGCCGCAGACGCCGCACTCGTAGGGCCGCTCGCCGGAGTGCACCAGCATGTGCTGCACCAGGTGCGAGGACTGCTTGAAGGACTTCTGGCACACGCCGCAGGGGAAGCGCCGCTCCATCAGGTACTTGAGCCTCCGGAAGTAGCCCTTGTCGTCCTTGGCCGGGTCGCAGGCCGCCGCCCCTGCGGCGGGCCCCGGAGGGGTCTGTGAGGGGGCGGGAAGCGGCCCCGGGGTCCCGGTGGGAGAGGCCAGCCCCGGGGTCACCCCCGGCCCGGTCGCGGGCCCTCCGCGTTTCAGGTTCCCAAAAAGGTGCTGGTGTCCAGACAGGTCGACGATGCCCCACTGCGGGGCGGGGAAGGCAGCATCAAATAGGGGGGGCGGAGGGGGCCCGAAGGCGGGCGGCAGGGGCGGGTCGGGCTTCTTGGCCTGCGAGGACGACGACGACGACGAGGACGACGACGAGGACGACGACGACGAGGAGGACGAGGACGAGGACGGCGCCTCCGCCTTGGGTTTGAAGGTCGCCTGGGGCGGGTAGTCGTACTGGGGCGGAGGGGGCTGGGGCGGGGGCTGGGGCGGCGGCCCGGGGGCGCAGGGCAGGGCGGCCACCGCCTTGGCGTGCTCCCCGTACAGTTCCATGGGCTCGAAGCGCTGGTGGTTGAGGAACTCCAGAAAGTCGAAGGGGTAGCTCTGGAAGTGAACCCCGTCCTCGCCCCCTATGCCGCTGCCCCCACCGCCCCCGGCGGCACCGCCCGCTGCGTTTGCCTCCATCTCGGGCGGGGTGGGCGACGGCAGAGCCTGTGGAGAAGAGGAGAGGGCTGAGGAAAGGGGACCGGGCGCCGGAAGTCTTGGCCATCCGCCGGAGCCACAGTCTGCCTCCCAGCCTTGCTCCTCTCGGCCCCCCGCCCCTCCAGCGCACAGGGCAGCCCCCCTCCTGGCTCCAGCGCACCACAGACGCCCTGCTCAGCCGTCCACCCCTTGCTGGGGCCCCTTTGCTCCTGCCCTCCCATCCCTTCCACGTTCCCGTTGTTTCTGGGGTCTTCCCACATCCTTTCTCCCCATCCCCCAGGCCCTCAGCTCCGCACCCCCGATCATTCTCCCAGCACCCCTTGCCTCTGGTGGCAGTCCCCTTACAAACTCTTGGGTATCAGCACCGTGTCCTACCCCCCTCTCCAAAACACACACACACACACACACACACACACACACACACACACACACACGAGCCCCGTTCTCAATCCCCTCAGGTTTTGCCTCTAAAACGATAAGAGGGTGGACTCTAGAGCTCGAGTGCCAGATAGGAATCTGAGCCCCACCACATTCCAGCTGTGTGACCACAGACAAGTTCCTGAACCTCTCTGTGCCCGGATTTCCACATCTACGCACAGAGGTGACAAAGCACACCCCTCCTGCTCAGGGTCGATGTGAGGCTCCAGCAAGCAAATAGCAGGCCTCCGGGTGGAGGCTTCCTGGCACTTTGCAAGCATGCGGTAAGTGGTATTATATCGATACCCTCTCAGCACTGGCAGTAGATAAAGTCAAGACAGACCAAGAGAACTGGAATGAAATCAGTGTTGGGGAGGGCCCTATTCTTTTACTACAAGGTGTTTGCCTGGAAGAAGCAAGTTACACCGGGAGGCCTGGCACTGAGAAGGCAGCCTGACGCAGCAAGAAACAGGTGGGCACTGCACCTGGGCAGACCTGGGTTCACATTCCCTCTCCTTCCCGAACCTCGCTTTCTCCATTTCTACGAGGAGGCGGTAACCCCTAGGCTGCAGGGGGAATTTAGGGAGCTCACTCTGCACGGAAGGAAACATTATGTGTACCTTCGGTGACATCACACACCTGGGGGACCCCGACAGCAGATGCCCAGGGGGTGCAGGTCTCCGTCCTCGCCCCAGGTGGGGATTTCCCTGCCTCCTGTGCAATGGCAGTCAGTCTCTGGGCACCTCCTTTACAGTATTTGTCATCCCAGAAGGCAGGTGTCCATATCTGCGCCCCGGCCCCCACCAGAACCTCAGCTCCTACAATGGACTTTTGAACCTGAGCCACCCAGGGGGCCGGGGAAACACCTCCACCAAGTCCACGGACAGTCAGTGGGAGAAGAGCCCCCAAGGTGTAGCATGCTTCTTGTCCATAATCCCTGGCCCATGGGGGCCTGGCTCTGTGCCCACAACAGGGGTCAGCGATGCCTACCAAGGCCAGGGCCCATCTGCCCCCAGCCAGCCAGCTGGCTCTCTCCCCTCCACAGGTGAAAGGTGAGTGTCTCCTCCACTCCTCCGCCAAGAGGTCGGTATTTTTAGCCTCTAGCTCCGGGTGTCCTTGGACGAGACTCAACATCCCATGCCCTTCACACCCCCTCTGGTTAATTTGCTCTCCAGAAGGAACAAAGGCATGGCTGCAGTGGTGGTGGGAGCCTGTGGGGGAAACCTAAACCCGGGAGACCGGGAGAGTGGGCTGGGTGGGCAGAAAGCACATGGTAGAGGAGTGCAAGGGGCAGGGGAAGGAGGTGTCTTAGGGAAGAAACCACCGCCCTGGCTTGCCTCCATCAGGGTACATATTAATAACAGCTAATGTTGACTGGGCATTTCCTACAAGCCCAGTGTGCTCCCAGCACATTATATATGTTAACTCAATCCCCCCAAAATCTATGAGACTATGACATAGGGACTATTATCCCCATTTGACAAAACAGAAGCACAGAGAAGTCAAGTAAATTGCCCAAGGTCACAGAGCAAGTCTGCGGCTCAGCCTCCCCACTTCCCCCACCAGGTTGTTTGTTTCCTAAGGTGGACAAAGGTGGGGTGGACTGTGGGGCCTGGAGCCTTACTGGGGGGTGTTACCTAGGTGATGGGAGTTTATGTAGGGGGCTGGGTGGGAGGGGAAGGGGGTGTCTGTCTTGAACGGATGGAGCAGTGATGTGGTAAGTCTATTCCTCAGATCTCAAGGTTCAGTCCTGTGCCTGCTTCAGGTCCCTGTTCAGATGTCCTCTCCATCCTACCCAATCCTCCCTAACCCCTCATCTTGCTGCATTTTCTCATCACTGTCACTGCCACCACTTGCTGTGTGTATTTCTTTGACTGTGTGTTTACTGTCTGGCATCCCCACCTAACAGAATAAGGATTTGGTCCGTCTTGTTTGCCGCTGTGCCCCCAGCACCGAGCACAGCACCCAGTATGGTGTGGTTGTTTGGTAAGTATTTGCTGATATATGGGACTTAAACAGCACCCTCCTAAATCACCAGCAGACCCACCAAGAAACCACAAGAAACAAGGAACCCCGGATGAATAAATATGAAAACACAACGTACCAAAACTTAGAGAAGATGCAGCCAAAGTAGGGCTCAGAGGTAAACTGATAGCCTATACTGATAAGTGTTTGTTAAATGAGCAAAGGAACAAGACTGAGCTGACCAGAACCCCCTGAGGGAGGGAGGGGGACGTTTAGCAGAGATGGAGTTGACACGGGGTGGAGGTCCCCAGAAGAAGGAATTCAAGGGCGGTGATGCTGTAAGGAGGGACCCAAAGGCGAGTGGGAAGATGTGAAGGGCTACTGCTGTGAAGAGCAGGGAGGAGCCCTGGGGGATGGAAGTGATCAGGCTCCCAGTATTTCCACTGGGAAATAAGAGGCATTTCCTCTTTCAGGGGATCCCAGCCTTAAATCGGTGTCTTTCTAAGGGGAGACGCATCCTATGGAGAGAAGCATGATGGGGGCATGTCCCAAGGGGACAGCAACTGCACTCGTAATCGTAACAGCTCATGTTTGTGTTTATTGTTCAACCAGTTTGAGGTGCAGCATCGTGAGGCCTCACGATGGTCCTGTACTGTTACCAGCTCCATTTTGTAAGTGGGAAAACTGAGAAAGGGGGGGTCATGTCCCCAAGGTCACATAGCCAGTCGAGGGGAAAGTAGGTGTTAGATTCCAAATCTCTCTGATACCAGGACCTGTGGGCCATTCTGCTACAACAGGTTCGACTTGGGATGAAGCTGTACTCTGTTAATAACGGTAACGTGGACACATGTACCGCGTAACGTGACGTGCTTTCTACCTGCCTAGCGCTCTTCTAAATCCTTCAACGAATCTTCCTACTGAGTCAAGAAGATGGTGACCACCATCAACTCTGTTTCACAGAGGAAGAGACTGAGGGCCGGAGACATAAATTCATCTCCTAATGTCATACCAGTAACACGCCGTGGCAGAGCCAGGAATAGCAGGCAGGCAGCAGGGCTCCAGGGTGCGTGCTGTTACCCACTACAGCATGCTGTCTTTCAACATTCTCTCTCCAAAATAAAGGAAGGCCCCCCACTCTGCCTTATACTAGAAATACACTTCGCCGCACCCACGTCCTTGATACCCGAGCCCAGAACCAGCCACCAGGATCTTCTGAACGCTAATAAGCACTGTACTATGTATCTTATGTGGTTTGTCTCCAACTTCCTAACACACTCATCAGATAAGCATTACTATTATTCTCATTTAACAGACGGGAGGACTAAGGCCAAACCACGTCCCTCCTCTGTTCAAACCCTGCAGTGACACCCATCCCACTTAAAGTCAAAGTCTCTATGATGACCTACATACCCTCCGTGGCCACCTGGCTGCTCCTCCGACATGCCAGCATTCCTACCCCAGGGCCCTTGCACTGGCTGTTGCTTCTGTCTGGAATCCTCTGATTGCTATCTCTATACCTCTCTCTCCCTCACCTCTTTCACACCTCTGCCCAAAGGCTGTCTCCTCAGTGAGGCTCTCCATGGCCCCTGTAACCTGTCATCCACACCAACATTCGGCTCTTCCCAGCCTGCTTTGTTTCTGTCCTTACCTGTCAGCATCACCCGATAAACCACATATTCTGCTTGTCTTGTTGTTGCTGGCCTCCCCCTCTAGAAGGTGGGCTCCATACAGGCAACGATTTTTACCTGTTTTGTTCACTGTTCTATCCCAGGACCTAGAACAGTGCCTGTCTCCAAAAATATTTATGAAATAAGTGAATGAATGAGGCTAGGAAAAGAGGGAGTGGTTTGCTCAGAGATATGAACACAGTGGAATCCTGGACTCACCCTCTTAACCACTTCACTCTTGGGGGCAGCTGCTAAGAGCAGCCCCCGGGTGGCCACAGTTGTCCAGGAGGGTCGGGATTTACACAGAGGTGTGTGTGTGGCTTTGGGGGGCGACAAGATGACAATGGGAATCTTTTGAAGAAGGCCTTTTTGCCACCCTCTTCTGTGACCATACCCTGATCCTGCTGTATTTTATACACACACACACACACACACACACACACACACATTTTGTTTTTTAATTGTCCCATCAGCTAGCATATGCGCTCCATGAGGGCAAGGGTTTTTGTCTGTTTGGTTCTCTACTGCATCCCCCATGTGTAACAGATCCTCATCAAACACTTGAACAAATGAACGAATGAACAAATGAAGAACAGTATGGGCTTGGTAGAGCTGACAAAGGCGAGAAAATTGATCACAGTGCCCTTATCCCCAATGCCCTAAGACATCAAACCCTCTCCCTCTTGTTCTCTTCCTCTGCTCCAACCTCACTGGCTTCCCTGATACTCCTCCACTCACCATGATCACGGCCACCTCAGGACCTTTGCGCTTGCTATTCTCGCTGCCTGAAACCGTCCACCCAGATCTCTACATGGCTAAGTCACCTCTGCTAATTCAGTTTTCACCTCTGAGGTAAACCATCGGGCTCTGGGAGAACCCAGAAAACAGGATTTATCTTATTCGTTCACTTGTGTTTGAACTCTCTCAAGTAGACTGTAAAACCCACAAAATGAAAGACCATGTGTATCTCTCTCCTTCACCACTGTATGCCCTGTACCTAGAACAGTGAATGAATGAATGAATGAATGAATGAACACACGCCTGGGGAAAAAAAGAGGTCAGGCCATAGTAAAGATGGGGGTCTTCTCTAGGGCGTCCAGCAGGATGAAATGAAGCTGGGTGCGAAGCGGGAGAGGTTAACGCCACAGGAAGAGGTGGTCTGAGAGGGAGAGGCTCACTGTGGGGCACTGCTCTGTGGGAGGACTGGGGACAGGACTGGGGACCTGGCTTGGGGAGAGGAGGGAGGTACAGCAGAAGTGTTTCATTGGAGCCTGGAGCTAAACAGGCAGCTGTTTCCACCTGAATGGGGAGAGGATGTGGGTGTGAGAGCAGAACTCTAGAGGGAGCTAGCTGTTCTATGGGGAGGGGGGGCAGGGGGGGGAGGGTTGAAAGGGGTATTCTCAACCACTACGGTACCGGGTGGGGGGGGGGGTGGCAGAAGAAAAAAAAAAGGTATTTTTTGCTGCAGACCAGAATGGAAAGTATTTTTACATCGGGAGGAGGTGGGGGGGGGTGGGGGGGTGGGGAGTGGAAATGTGGGAGATTTGGGGGCTGTTGTGTGTGGACAGAGATAAGAGGGGCAGTTCTGCAGCGAAGCACTAATGCAACACTCTTTGGAGGCAGCCTATAGGGAATACTAACGGAGGGTTCACGGGCAGCTGCCCTCCATGAAGGAAGGCAGCGCTGGTGGCATTTGGGGGGCTGTCCTGGAGGCAGCAATGACGAGGGTTACGCAGAAGCGATCCTATGAGAAAGCATTCATGGGGGCCCTGGCAGCAGTTTAAGGGATCGCCACAAATAAGGACGCTTTGGCAGCCGTCCTGCATGGGGGCGTTAATGGGGCAGATGTCTGGAAGGGTCTTATGGGGGAGCAGTGACTGGGGGGACCCCTGGCGAGGGCCCGGCGGGAGAGGCACTGACGGGGACGTTCTGGGGACCAGAGCGGGCCAGGGCGGGACCCCCCGCCCCCGTTGCCCCCGGGTCCCCGGGCCACGCGCCCCGTCACTCACCGGCGCAGGGGTCTCCGCCGGGAGGAGGCCGAGGAGGCGGAGGAGGCGCCGCCGCTCCGGGGAGACCCGAGGGCCCGACCGGAAGTGCCGCCCCCTCCCCCTCCCCGGCAGCCCCGCGCCGCCCGCCTGCCCGCCCGCCCGGAAGCGGAAGTCGCGCCCGTCTCCGAGGCGCCGGCGTGGAGGAGCGGAAAGAGGAGGCGGTGGCGGCGACCGGGAAAGAGAAGTGCGCCTGCGCACTGGCTCGGGGACGCGGACGGGGAGAGCCTAGGCCGCTTCCGGTAGGCGAGCTAAGCAACGTGCGCCTGCGCCCTGAGCCCCCGCCTCCTAGGGCACAGCCCACACGCTCCGGACATCCGGTTAAGCCACGCCCCTCGCGTAAATCTGGCGTGTAAGCCCCGCCCCCATTCTGAACCACGCCCGTTTTGTAACTTAATTATTTAAGCCCCGCCCACTGCCTTAAAATCTATCCTCCTCGCCAAGCACCCACGATTTTTCTCCTGTTCTTACCCACCTCCAAGTCCCCAAGAACTCCACCTATCTCCCCTCAGCCCCGCCCACAGCCCAACACTTTCTTCTTAGCAGTGCCCCCCAGAGGTTTTTAGGCTGCACCAAGCCCCCTGTGTTAGCCCAGCCCCTTCCTACTAAGCGCCCTTCGTCTCAGGCACTTCCCTTCCTTAGGTCTTATTTAGGTACCCCCTCTGTCACCTGTGCCTGAATAACAGTCATGCCCCCCTCACAGCACCTTCTCTTCACAGTTACATCCCGTCTGTCCCAACACCTTGCTCTCCTGCAGTTCCCCCTTGAAACGTCTCCTCTCAGATAAACCCTATTCATATGGCCTCTAAATCGTTTCCACCTTCTGCCTGCCAACCCTTAAACCAAGTCAAGCCCCACCCTTGTTCTCAACACCTGCCCCCTAAACCCCGCCCACAATGCTCATCAGCCTCACCCCTTAGCCCCAACCCCGCCCCCTGCTTCCCTAGCCCCGCCCCTCCTGGCCACACCTCTTATCTACGTAAGCCTTACCAAAGTTGTCAATTCTGCTCACAACCCTCAACTCGGTTTTTCCTTAGTGTCAGGACAAAGTGATGGAGCAAAGTAGTGGGGGCAGAATTTACAAGAATACGGCTGGGATGGGGGATGGGGACCTAGATCACATTTGCACAGAGGTTCAATGTTTTACTTAGAGTGGATAGTTACAGGGAGCACTTTGGGGTCTGCTGGAGCTGGGAGAGGGGGCAAAGCCTTCCTCCAAGCCAGCCCATAGTGGCAAGCTAACAAGGCACATGACATGGGGTTCTCCCAAATTCGATGCACTCCTATCAGGGTGGCATAGCGACCAGAGGACATTTGAAGGGAGGGCCAGCCCTGGTACCATCACTGAATACACACAGGAAGCCAGTAGGCAGATATTTATTTCCAAGGCCCCTGCCTCCAGGGGCCTGTCAGTCCGGGGGAGGGTGGCGGAAGGCAGCAGGACCCAGGAGTTTAGGTCCTCACCCTCAACCCCCTCCCACAACGGGAAGACCACCAGGTATGAGGGCGTCCCAGCTTTCCTGCCCAGGCTCAGCACCAGCTGAACTCCCAGCTCTAAACCTGGCCTGGGGACAGGTGGCCCAGGGTGTGGGTCAAGCCAGCTCTTTGCCCTCCGGCTCCTCCACCCCCTCTTCAGCCCCTGCCGTAGCCGGAATGCCCTCGTCGTCCCACGGTGGTTCGGGCCCTGGGTCCGGGGAACACAGGGGTGCCCCCATGGCCTCGGGGTGCTTGCGTTTGGCATGGCGCCGGAGCGTGTTGGCCTCCGTGAAGCGCAGCCGGCAGACAGGGCACTGGTAGGGGCGCTCCCCGGAGTGGACACGGTGGTGGTGGGCCAGCTCACCCGCCTCGCGGAAGCGACGAGGGCAGAGTGGGCAGCGGAAGGGCCGCAGGCCGGCATGGATGTTGCAGTGCCGCCGTAGGTGGCTGGACCGCTTGAAGGTCTTGCCGCAATCCTTGCACTCGTGCGGCTTCAGCTCTGAGTGCGAGATGCTGTGGCGTTCCAGGTCGGAGAGGTAGGGGAAGGCCCGCAGGCACACCGGGCAGAAGTGCGGGGCCTTCTTGGGGCCGGAGCCCTCAGGCAAACCAGCCGCTGACCCCTCAGAGACTGTATAGGGCACACCCTGATCATCGATCAACAGGAGGTCGCTGCCACCGCCGCTGCCCACAGGGGCTGTCACCCCCTGTGCCAGCGGGGGCTCCTGCCCTGACTTGGGGGGGCGGCCCCGCTTGCGAGGGAGGGCGGCCTTGAGCGTCCGATTCGAGGAGGTGGCCCCCCCAGGGCGCCGGCCTCGGCGGCCCCGGGGAACAGGAGGAGGTAAGGCCAGAGGTTTCTCTTCCTCCCCGGGCAAAGGCGAAGGCAACGGGTCTGGGCTGGGGGTGTCCATTGAGCAGTGGGGGGCTTGGGTCTGGGCACTGGAGCCGGGCTAAGAGGAGAGAGGGGGCAGCCGTCAGTGCAGGGAGGGTCTGAGTCATCCCTTGTCCCCCAACACCTCGCCCATCCCTTGGTCTGAGTCTCTCGACCTGGGCATGGCCAACATTCACCTGGACAGTTATAGCTACACTGGTGGGTAAAATAGCAAGATAATTCCAACCATTGGTAAAAAGACACTACCTTTAGCCACACAGGTGTCTCCTAAGCCTCCCTCACCCCCTTCCTAGAAGTTCAGAGTCATCTTGAATCAAAATAAAGGAAAATCTTCATAGGAGGATAGGATAGAGTCCAACTAAGGGTATGGGCCAGTATTGCGATCCTCAAAACAAAGAGCCCATCAAACCTGAGCCATGGAGGCCCAGAAATGTTTTGTCCCGCTTCTGTTTGGCAAAGTGGGAGGAGTGTGGGAGTTCAGGACTGGGAGAAGACAGGGACTGGTGGTCCCAGGTGATGTTTGGCCCCAAGTCGTGGGTGAAGAAATATATGGGAACTGTTAAGGCTCCCAACTCACAGGGTCTGGGTTCAACTCCTGAGTCTGTCACTCACTCTCTGTGTGGTCTGGGGCAATTATTTCTCTGAGCCTCCGTTAAGCCTTTTGCAAAATAGGACGAATAGGTCATCTTACTCGCACAGACATGGCATGAGGATAATACACATAAAGTGCTCAGTGCACAGAAGTGCCTAGAAGATATCAGCTAGGCACTCACTGACAGCTAAGCCCCACGCCAACTTAATGAATAATGGTACATCACCCCCATTTTGCAGCTGGGGAAACAGAGGCACAGGAAAGCCTGGTCAGTTGCCCAAGCCCTCTCTGCAAACAAGAGCGGGATCAGGACTCGAACTAGATCTCCAGGACCCCAAAGGCGCAGGGAGTGAGAAGAAATGCACCCAAGGAGACAAGGGGATACCATAGGGTTCCTTACACCTGGGTTAGATCCAGCTCTGCCATTAATTAACAAATGACTTTGCTTTTCTGGGCCAGTTTCCACCTCTGTAAAATGGCTATAGCAAGTTGTCAGTCGGTAATAGTAAGCACTCAGTAAACTACCATCACCACCATGACCTCCATCGACAGAGCATGGGACCATGAGACTAGGGTGTAATTAAGGCGAGAGTGAGGAAGGAAGAGGTGCAGTTAACAGCTGGGGCTGCAGGTGCCACTGGAACAGGCACATACATTGAAGGCCAGAGAGGGGCCACCACTTTTCCACGATCACATGGTTCGCTCCGGTAGGAAGGCCTGGACTAGAACCGGGGTCTCCGGAACAGGGGCCTCGCCCCTTGCCCCTCTGCCACCCCCGTGCAGGCACGCGCCCGGCGGCCCGAGCGCGCGGGGCGGGCCCTGCGGGGGCGGCGGCCAATGAGCGGCGCGCGGGCCGCGGACGGCGAGGGCCTCCAGGAAGGGGGTCTGCGCGCGCGCGCCCGGGCCGACTCCGCGGGGCGCGAGGTCGGCGCGCGCGCTGCGGCGGGCGCGGGCGTAGAAGCAGGTGTGGGGGCGCGCTCCAGGAGCGCGCGGCCCCGGGCCTCCCCTCCCTCCGCTCCCCTCTCCCCGCCCGGACCCCCGCCTCTCGGGTACCTCATTTGCATGTCGCCTGGGCTCGCGAGTGTGCGCGCGCGGGGGCGACGGGGCCGGCGCGTGGGAAGGGGCGGGGGCCAGGGGGCCCTGCCCCTCGGCGGCGCGCTTGGGGACGGCCCCGCCCTCTCCCTCCCCCACTCCCTCTCAGTCGGGCCCGCGCCCGCGGGGAACAAAGAGGACGCGCCGGGTCCTAAGGACCGGTCACGTCCTTGCAGCCAAAACGCGCCTGCGCGCCCGTCGCCTTCGCTGGCCCCGAGCGGGAAATAACCCCACCAACACATTCTGGACCACACAGAAATGTCTTTCCTCCCACAAAGTACCCAGCAGGGTGACCCAATCAAAGGCAGGTACCACAAGGATGAGGAGCGGGAAAATGGCTGTTTGTTCCCGTAATTAACATGGCGCCTGATAGGCTTCAAAGCCCCCTGGAGGGCTGACAACAACATGGGACCTGCTCTTTCCTCCTAACTCTACCACAGTCGCCGAACTTTGATTTTTCTTTTCTCCGGACTCAAAGCTACATCCTACACAGGAGGAGTCTAAGGCTGTGAAAAGGGAATCACATCTGCCCTCATCAACGTGAACTCCCGCCAGCACAGACACCGAGGGCAGGAGGCCGCGGCGGGAGCCTGTTGCCCTCAGTCTGTATGGCGCCGGGAGTTCCCCCCCCTTAGCTCCGCCCCACTCTGCCCTCACCAAAGATGGCGCCACCCTGGCTTCCCCAACTTCCAGTGCTGGGGAAGGGACGGGAAACAGGGATAAGGGCGGGCGGTGGGGAGGGGGAAGCCAAGGGGGCGGGAGAAAGGAGTGTGGGGGAGCAGGGAGTCGAGGCGGAAGTCGAGGGGCCCCCGGGTGGAAGTGACGCTGCCCCCGCTGCCCAAAATGTCGGCGCCCAGAGGGAGGTGTAAGTAATTAAAGAGAAAAGCCGACTGACTTTCCCGGCCTCCTGGGGCCGCCCCAGGGCTCCAAAACCCCCGCTCCGTGCGAGCGAGGTGGACTCGCCCGGCTGCGGGTCGCGCCTGACCTGCTCCCACCCCGGGCGCCCCGGGCCGCACCTCTTAGGGACAGGGGGGAGGGGCACAAAAGGCCGGTACTCAGGGCCTCGGTCCCAGAGCCGACAGGGGAGGGGGGGGGGCCAGTCCTGCAGGCGACTGGGTGGGAAGGAGGCGGGGCTTAGCGGCGACAGGGGCGGAGCAGCTGCGGGGAGGAGCTTCCAGAGGGGCGTGGCTTAGAATGGAAATAGGTTGGGCTTAGTGGAAGAAACGGGACTATGGGTAGAAAATGGGTGGGGCTTAGCAATGGGTGGGGCTTGATAAGGGGCGTGGCCAAGGAGTGCTAGGAGGGTCCCAGGTTGAAGGGTGGAAGGGACTTACCTGGGCTGAGTCGGGGGGGGGGGGGGAGGGGGGGGAAGCGGGAATGGGACTCAGGGCACAGGTGGGCGGAGCTTAGAGTAGAAGGGGAGTAGTTTGTGCAGGAGTGGGCGCAGTGAGGTGATGGGATTTAGGCGTGTAATGAGTCTTAGTGGAAATAACAAGTCTTCATAACGTAAGTGCAATGATTTGGAGGGCTGGGAAGGGGCTCCCCCCGGAAGGCTGAGTGGAGGGTCTTGGAAAGGACGGGCCCCCCTACAGGCTAGGTGGAGACGACAACCTGTGTGGCGTTCTGGAGGCGCACCTTAGCAGAGAAGAGATGGTAGGATTTAGAGAGCAATCTCAGAGGAACTTGGCGGGCAGTAGTAATCAGAACAGCTTGCCTGTTGAGCCTTTGCTGGGCCCCTGCCTGAGTCAGGGCGCGGCACGCACTGCCACAGTTTTGCTTACGCCTCACCTCCACTGCATGAGGTAGGTACCCCTGTTACTCCCACTGTGCAGATGGGCAGACTTTCTGCAGATGGACAGTTGGTTTCTTCAGAGGTTCCAGGACCATTCCTGGTCGCCCTGGAAGGTTGAACCAAGTGCACTTGGCCCCAAATCTTTGTCCCGCCCATTTGCTAGGAATGTGAATCTTTTCCCCCCCCGAAGATGACTTTCACTCTCGAAGAAGACTGGGAGGGACTTTCAGAGAGGAAGGGACTTGTCAGAGAATTCAAGAGGCAACTGGAACTTGAGGAGGAGTGGGTGGGACCTGATTCAGAGTGGCTGGGGGCTAACAGAGTGGGCGGGGCTTAGGGAGAAGGGGGGGGTCCAAGTAGAGAAGAGGCTTAAAAACACTCAGGAGTGTATTAGCCACTTGGCACTGATTAGGAAGATTGGCAGATGAGTGAGAGGAGGGTTTGTAGGAGAAGGGGAGGCTTAACGGTGGGTGGTCGTGGCTTGGAGGTTGAGTGTAGCTTGGAGGTTGAGTGTAGCTTGGAGGGAAGTGGGAAGGGTTCCCAGGGGACAGACAGCGGGTCCTGAGTCCAAGGAGACTGATAGGAGAGGGCTGATGGGGAGCTGACTGCTTCACCTGCCCTCCATGTCTCCCCTCGCTCCAGAGAGAGCCTCCACTCGCCACTGCCCTCCCACCACGCCACCATGGATGATGCCCCGCTGCCAGTGCCCCCGGTCCCCGCCCCGGCCCCGGCCCCAGCACCTCCCGCTGCTGCTGCTCCCCGGGTCCCATTTCACTGCAGTGAGTGTGGCAAGAGCTTCCGCTACCGCTCGGACCTTCGGCGCCACTTCGCCCGGCACACTGCACTCAAACCCCACGCGTGTCCGCGCTGTGGCAAGGGCTTCAAACACAGCTTCAACCTGGCCAACCACCTGCGTTCGCACACCGGCGAGCGGCCCTACCGCTGCTCTGCCTGCCCTAAAGGGTTCCGAGACTCCACCGGCCTGCTGCACCACCAGGTGAGTCCCGCAGGCTGGGCTCAGGCTGGCCTCCCTGGTCTGGACACACCCTTGGAGCCACAGGGCCCCACTTTGGGCAGCAGACAGCGCTGTGCTTTCTCATTTAGCTTTACAGTTCAACAGGCAGGCACTACCAATCAAAAGGACTGGGCGCTCAAAATCTGTCTCTAGTACTCCCAGACTTTTAAATAAACCACAAGGGCCACTATCAGTAAGGCACAGTCTTGTGTAACACACTGGCCACATTTCACGTGCTCAAAAGCCAGGTGTCGCTGGTGGCTGCCATATTGGTCAGTGAAGATACACAACACCTCCATCAGTGCAGAAAGCTCTGTTGGACAGTTCTTGCTCTAGAAGGTTGGACATTTACCTTGAAAAACCACCTCCCATCCCAGGGGATTATGAAAGATCCTCTCCACCTCTTCCTGATATCCACCACCTTAGAGGACATCCATAGGAGGGCGGAACGTTTATCAATAATAATTACAATTTCTAGGAATTGAGTAGCTATTTAGTGATGATTTTATCCTATACTCACAACGACCCTGTAAGATGGCACATCTTGTGCCCGTGTCACAGAGGAGAAAAGCAGAGCCTCAGAGATGATGTTACTTGTCTAGTTTTCACTGCAAGTAGAAGGCAGAGGGGGGACTTGAACCCAGGTTTGTTAGTGCTCAGAGCCCTAGTACCTAGCCATTCTCCCAGGGAGTCCCAGTTTCCTAGGTGGGCTTGGTGAAAATGAGGAAGAGTTAGTCTGGACGAATGGGAGGAAGAGTTCTCCAGCCTAAAGGAACAGCACGTGCAAAGGTCCTGCGAGGGAAGGGGCAGAAAGAATCCCAACATGACCCAAATCAGAGAAGAAGAGGGAGAAGGTCGAAGCTAGGCAAGGCCAGTCGGGAGGGCAGGAATCTGCCCTGCAGACTGGACCCTCTGCTCTGATGCCACGCTCTCCCTCTCTCCCTCCCAGGTCGTCCACACTGGTGAGAAACCCTACTGCTGCCTGGTATGCGAGCTGCGCTTCTCCTCACGCTCCAGCTTGGGCCGCCACCTCAAGCGCCAGCACCGTGGGGTGCTCCCGTCTCCACTGCAGCCCGGCCCAGGCCTGCCCGCCCTGAGCGCGCCCTGCTCCGTCTGCTGCAACGTGGGCCCCTGCTCGGTGTGCGGGGGTGCGGGAGCTGCTGGCGGAGAGGGCCCAGAGGCGGCGGGCGCGGGCCCGGGCAGCTGGGGGCTGGCGGAGGCCGCGGCCGCGGCCGCCGCCTCACTGCCCCCGTTCGCCTGCGGAGCCTGTGCGCGGCGCTTCGACCAGGGCCGCGAGCTGGCGGCCCACTGGGCGGCGCACACTGATGTGAAGCCCTTCAAGTGCCCGCGCTGCGAGCGCGACTTCAACGCCCCCGCGCTGCTAGAGCGGCACAAGCTGACGCACGACCTGCAGAGCCCGGGCGCGCCCCCTGCGCAGGCCTGGGCCGCGGGGGCGGCCGACGGCGGCGGAGGCGGCGGTCCTGCGGAGGCAGGCAGCACCCAGCCGTCCTGGGACGGCGGGCTGCTCCTGGGCCACGCCGGGGGCGGCGTGCCTGAGCTCCGGGGGCTGCTCCCCGAGGGTGGCGGGGAGGCCCCAGCGCCCGCGGCCGTGGCCGAGGCGCCGGAAGACACCCTGTACCAGTGCGACTGCGGGACCTTCTTCGCTTCAGCTGCCGCGCTGGCCAGCCACCTGGAGGCCCACTCGGGGCCCGCCACCTACGGCTGCGGCCACTGCGGGGCCCTGTACGCGGCCCTGGCGGCCCTAGAAGAGCACCGGCGGGCCAGCCACGGCGAGGGTGGAGGGGCGGAGGCGACGCCCGCGGCCCCGGAGGGGGAGCCGGCGGCCGGGGAGGCCGCGTCCGGCTCGGGCCGGGGCAAGAAGATCTTCGGCTGCTCCGAGTGCGAGAAGCTGTTCCGCTCGCCGCGCGACCTGGAGAGGCACGTGCTGGTGCACACGGGCGAGAAGCCGTTCCCGTGCCTCGAGTGCGGCAAGTTCTTCCGCCACGAGTGCTACCTCAAGCGCCACCGGCTGCTGCACGGCACCGAGCGGCCCTTTCCCTGCCACATTTGCGGCAAGGGCTTCATCACGCTCAGCAACCTCTCTCGGCACCTGAAGCTGCACCGGGGCATGGACTGACGGCCAGGCCGCGCCTCCGCCCAACCGCCCCTCCCCGGGGCGGGGCTGGACTTGGGCCCGGCCCGGCCCGGATGCAGATCCACGGGCCCTGAAGCAAGGGGACCCTGGCTGGAGAGACAGGGCCACCAGACGCCCACACAGGGCCCTGAGCTGGAGGGCAGCAAATAAACGGAGAGATTCCTCAGCTCCGGGGTCCAGGGTCCATGAAGAGACCCCTGAGTGTGAGACCCCTGGAATATACGCTGGGCACCCCCAAGTCAATAGGCAGCCTCCAAGCTGTGGGGACCTAGCAGTGAGAAATGGGTCTCCCAAGTACTTCTCATCTTGAGGGCCCTAATAATGACAGATGGGCACCTTCCCCCCCCCCCAAGGGAAGGCTGCCCCTCTCCCTGAGAGCCATCATTCCCAACGACCTTGATCTGGAGAATGTGGGGAGATCATGACCCCGAATTTCCCTAGATCCCCTCCAAATGCTACCCACCAGTCACTGGTGTCCCCCCCCCCAAAATGGATATAGCCGGAATCTGCCTTCCCCCGCTCCCACCCCATTTCATTCCTTATGCTGAAAGAGGACCAGGGTAGATGTCCCCTGCCCTCAGCCCCCACTCCCCAATTAGGTCTCCCTCTCCTACTGCAGAATGGATCAACCCTAATGATCTTCCCCACCCCCAACCACTAGAATAGGCTGGTTTGAAATCCCTCCTGCCCAGTAGAATGAACTGATTCAGATACACACCCCTGTCCACTGGAATGGGCTGGTCCAGACTGTGGCCTGCCCCCCCACCCTCCTTAGGTGAATACGGCAGACACTCCTCCCTCGCTCTCGAGTGTGGGCCAGTCCACATCATTCCCCATCCTGTGAACTCATCTGAATGGGAGGTGGTGGACATTGGGGTTTTCCTCCCACTCTGCTGTAGCACCTGTCAGTCTTTCCATCTCTGTTGGTTTGTCTGTCTCTGTGTTCCCCTCAACCCCAAGGGGGAAGGGGGTTTGGCTAGGGGGTTCCCCCCTGTGAGCCTCGACCTTGCCCCCTCATCCCACTCCCTAATGTCTCCAGGACCCCAATAAACCTTGTCCTGTCAGTCACTGATGTCTCATTTTCTGATCCTTGGCTCCAGAGAGGTGGGAGTTTCTCCCTCCCTGGTTTAGGACAGGCCCCCTAAATAAAGATCTTTCCTCCCTCCCTCCTGACAAGTTTTGAGTCGAGAGTGCACGGCCATTAAAATCAGAAAGGGTTTAAGTCTCACCAAAAGGGAACCCAGTCCCTTAAATACAACATCCGTCTCCAATGGGCTAAACATGCCCTTTAGAAACCATCAATCCCATAAGACTTGCCCCCTAAAAACCAAACTATCTCCTTAAAGAAAAGTTGTACCCCTAAGCAGAGACCCTATCTCTTAGACTCCGCCTCCAGGTGTCCAAATTTGTACCTTGAACGCTTACATCCAATTCCTAGGATAGGATTCGCCCATCAGGGAAGGGGTCAGCCATTCGTATTGTCTTCTGTGCACTAGATTACATTCCTGTATACTGAGTGCCTATTCTGTGCCAGGCATTGTAATCCTCTCTGGGGATCCAACAGCAAAGAAAATAACTCCTCATGGGGTTTCTATGTTTAGTGTGGGGGCGATAGGGTGGAGAAAAGAGTAATCAAAGAAAGGAGAGTGATTTCCAGATGGTTTTGAGCATCTGAAGGAGATGAGGAGAGGGTGTTAAGAAAGTGACTCTGCCATCCCAGTTCGGGTGTCCCGTGGGCTTCTCTACAGAGGTGGCATGTGATCTGGAACCTGAAGGGTGGTGAGAGACCAGCGAGGAGGATGCCTGGATGGGCACGGAGAAGAGGGAAGAACTGAGGTCGAGGGGTCAGGTCACGCAGAGGCTGGTGGGCCTTCCAGGTCATCGAAAGCAAGATTTTAACGTGGAGGGATGGGATCACTCTTGCACTTTACAAAGTTCCCTCTGGCTGCTGAGTGGAGAAGGAACTGGAGGGGTACAATGGAAGCAGAAGACTATAGCAGTCCAGCAGGAGAGATGGGGGGGGTGGCTAGACCTTAGTGGTGGAGAGAAATGGGTGGGTTCGAGATGAATTCTGTAAGTAGAATGTGAGTGTGTGTGTGTGTAACTGAAAGGGAGGAATCAAGAGGGTCTGGTTGAGTGGTGGCATTTTGAATTAAGAACAGAAAAGGGGAAGAACACATTTGGGTAGGGGTTTAGGTGAATCAAGAATTCCATTTTGAGCTTCTTAAATATAAGATGCCTGGGAGATTGGCATGCTCTAATGAGGCTGAAGATGTGCATATCTCGCGATGCAGCAATCCCACTGCTAGCCACAAGCCCCAGAGAAATCCCTTCACCTGCACTGGGAGACACACAGAAAAACACTCCCAGCAGCACATATGGTCAGCCTCAAACTCTGAACAACTGGAACATCACTGTGAGGGTCTGAATGTTTGTGTCCCCATCAAAATTGATATGCTGAAATCCTAAAGCCCAGTGTGACAGCATTTGGAGATGGAGCTATTGGGAGGTGCTTAAATCACGAGGGTGGAGTCCTCATGCATGGGATTAGTGACCACATTCCAAAGGCTCCAGAGTGATCCCTAGTCCTCTCCACCATGTGAGGACGCAGCAAGAAGTCAGTGGCCATCAGGGCCTAGGAGAGGCAAGCATGCTGGTGCCTTGATCTTGGACCTCTGGCTTCCAGGACTGTGAGCAATAAATTTCTGTTGTTTACAAGCCACCCAGTCTGCGGTATTTTGTTACGGCAGCCAGAACAGAATAAGACATCCATCAACAGTATAGCAGGTCAATAAACAGTGCTATATTATGCTGTGGAATACTATACAGCAATGAAATGAAAGGAGTGCAGAAACCCACATTTGCATGGATGAAAGTTACAAAGAAACCCAATGCAAGAAGGCAAGAAGAAGCCCATGGAGTATGATCCCATTTATATAACATTCATAAAGCCAGCAAAACTATAATACTGTTCAGGATGTATTGTGGGTCGTGAACCATCTAGAAAAGCGAGGAAAACATTTGCCCATAAAAACTCAGAACGGTGGGGTTGGATGCATCACGTCCAATCTTCTGTGGAGTCTGGGGTGGGAGCTAACATTCCATGTCTTAATCTGGTGATCATTCTTTGCTAACTGTGCATTTGTATCGTGCTCTTTTAGTCTATGAGTCTCGCATCTCACAAGAAAAAAAATGTAGAGGCAACCCGGGATCCAGGAACCAGACTCATCCCCTGGGGCAAAAAAAAGAAAAAAAAGAGAATCTGTCTTGGAGAAACAAGACCCGCCCCCTTAGATTCAGGCACCGCCCCAGGGACAAGACCCGCCCACTTGGAGACCTGCTCGGTGTCGAGCACAGAGGGTCTGGAAAGGAGCCAGGGTTGTCATGGAGATGGCCTCCAGCTAAGGATTAATGAAGAGGGACCTGTGGAGGCTCCACTCCTCCCACCTCACCTCCAATCCAATCCTTTCTCTTCTGAGACAATAGCGAAAGGGATTCACCCATTTCCCCCATCCCCCCACCCCAGGGCCTCCCAAGGGCCCAAGGCTGGACCCTGTACCTAACTCCTCTCACTGTGGCCCCATTTCATAGGTGTGCTAACTGAGGCTCCGAAGGAACGAGGGAGGATTTTGCTCTCCAGAGAGCCGATTATTGGGCTGACGCTGACGACTCGCTCGCAGCTGATCCGTCCAGGCGGCCACCTGGACGCTCACCCGAGCTCCTCGTCTCCCCACCCAGCCTCAGTCTTCTCCCTTCAGGGGGTCCCCCTCTCCTGAAGCCCCAGCCTCGTCCCCTCTTCACTCCTCATCCACATTTCTGTGCGCGGCTTGGTGCTGAGGGGTGAGCATTTCAGCATTTCAGCAAAGCCTGCCCTCAGGGAATTATTTCCACTCCTGCGGAGGGGGAGATGGGCCATCAGTGGGTAATCCACAAGTAGCCTAATGCTACTTTGCTGTAAGTACAGGTTGGAAATTGAGGCAGAGTAAGGACCAGAGGGTGACAGGAGGGATCTTTTAGCTAAGGCGGACAGGAGAGGTGTCTCTGAGGACATCTGAAAGAAATGATGGGAGTAAGGGAAACTTCGTGGAAATCTAGGGGAAGGGCATTCCGGAGAGGGAGAACAGCACGTTGAAAGGCCCTGGGGTCCACAGAGAGCAAAGAGGACGGTGTGGCTGGAGCAGAGAGTGAAGCAGGGAGAGAGAGGTGGCAGTCAGCTGAGGGAGGCTCCAGGGGCCAGACCCGTCCAGCCTTACAGGGAGGGGTGAGGAACTCGGGAGGAAGGGATGGGGAGCACGAGAGGTTGTTCAGCGCTAGAGTGACAGCCTGTGATTTCTGGGTGCGGGAGACTGGCCGGGAGGTAGGGGGGCTGGAAGCAGGAGAGCCAATGAGGAGGCAGTTGCAGTGGGACTGGCCCCCCGGAGTGCAGCCCGGAGCCAATCAGAGCCAGGTCCCGCCCCCTGCCCGAGAGGCCGGCCCTGCCCAGGCCCCCCTCTCTCACCTGGGCCCGCGCCCCGCCTCCTCCCTGCTCCCAGCCTGGGTCTCCCCTGCATCCGGCCGGGCCTCCACGCGGGTCCCACAGGAATTTCTCTAAAACACTAATCGGATCATGTGACTCTCCAGCTTAAAACCTTTTCAATGGCTTCTCAGTGCGCTAGGAATGCGTCCAGCATTCAGCTTGGACTAAGGCTGAACACAGTGGCTCGTGCGGGTCCCGGCCTCTCTCCACCACACTGCCGGCTCTGATGTCCCAATCCAAGACCCTCAGTCTCCCCCAAGACAAGACCCCCCTCCCCACCCCACCCCATACATGCTGTTCTCTCTGCTTGACACTTTATTTCTCACCTCTCCATTCCTGAATTTTCCTTCCTTCCTTCCTTCCTTCCTTCCTTCCTTTTTTTTGGGGGGGGGGGTAAGGAAAAAAACGTTAAGCCTGTAAAATGTAGATAATGAAGGTGAAATAGCCACACATACCCCCTCGATATAGACTCGGAAGAATTGAAAGCGGCCATTCAAACGAAAATATATTCTTGAACGTTCATAACAGCACTATTCACAATAGCAAACAAAAGGTAGAAATAACCCAATGTCCATGAACAAATGGGCAGACCAACACAATGCAGTCTACCCATACAGTGGAATATTATTCAACCATAAAGAGGAAGGGCATACGGATACATGCCGCAACATAGATGAATCTGGAAAACATGCTAAGTGAAAGAAACAAGTCATAAAAAATCACGTATTGTATGACTCAGTCGATATGAAATGTCCACAGTAGGCCAAGCCATAGAGAGACAAAGCTGAACGTTGGTTGCCAGGGGCTGGGAGGAGAAAGGGCATGGAGAGTGACAGCTTCATGCATCTAGATTCCTGTTTGGGAAGATGAAAAATTCTGATACTAGATGGTAGGCATGGTTGACATCTCGATGGTGACATCGAGAATGTATTTAATGCCACTGACATTAATGCCACACCCACCCCTATATACTACCAGCTTTGGGACATTAGAGACATACCTCACTCTCCATAGGCGCCTCTAGGATCTGATTGCTTCTCCCTGCTATAAAATACCCCCTACCTGGGGTGCCTGGGTAGCTCAGTCAGTTAAGCGTCTGACTTTGGCTCAGATCACAATCTCGAGGTTTGTGAATTTGAGCCCCGAGTCAGCCCATTTCAGATTCTCTGTCTCTCTGCCCCTCCCCTGTTCGTTCTCTCTCTCTCTCAAATATAAAAAATAAAACATAGAAGGCACCCCCTAGCCCATATTTGGTAGTTATTATCTCCATGGTATTTTTAGACTTTCACTCATACATATATATCCTTTAGAAAGTAGTATTATTGACCAGATGCTTTTAAAAATCAAGCTGTAGGCCTCTGTCGTCTCCCCCATCTCTTTCTGAGATGCAAAGACTCCTGGAGACTCGCTTAGCTTTGAAATGTTTTAGTGCCTTGCTTTACCATTCTTTAAAATGGGAGAATAACATGACCCACTCCATATGGCAAGGAGACACAACTGGGTTTGTATTTGTAAGGCGCTTACAAGGCTACACTATTATTAATTTTCATTTTATTTATTTTTCATTACCCTCCCCCTTCCATCTATTTCTTGTACCCTTACTTTCTTGAGTATGGAACACATTCACATGGTTTCAAATTCAAAAAGTACAAAAGGATAGAGTGTAGCAAGTTTCAGTTCTGAGAGTTAGACAAAGTTGCGAGTTTCCTGTCTCCTCCACCAGTTCTTCCAGATGCAAACCACTGATGAGCAGATAGTTAGAACAGGTCACAGACTGTTTTCCAGCTGCCTTTTCCCCCCCTTCCCTTTACATTATCACTTGGAGCCTTTCATATTTTTACCCAGTAAGTTTCTTCATTCTGTTGTTGTTGTTGTTGTTGTTGTTGTTGTTGTTATAATTATATTCATCTTTTTTATTAATCTGATGATGATGATGATGACACACAGCATTCCACCGGACAGATCAGTCGTGACTTCTCGCTCGAATCCCCTACCGATGGGCATTTAGCTCATTTCCAGTCTTCTGCAGTGATGTGTAGTACTACACTCATTCCTGATACAGATTTCATTTTGCATGTTTCCAAACAGGTCTGACAGAAAAGATCCTGGAATTGTTCGCTTGTTAAGGTTGTTCCAAACTTCACTCGCCCCAGGGCGCCTGGGTGGCTCAGTAGTCGGTTAGGCATCCAACTTTGGCTCAGGTCATGATCTCATGGTTTGTGGGTTCGAGCCCCGCGTCGGGCTCCGTGCTGACAGTTCAGAGCCGGGAGCCTGCTTCAGAATCTGTATCTCCCTCTCTCTCTCTCTCTCTCTGCCCCTCCCCCACTCGTGCTCTATCTGTCTCTCTCTCTCAAAAACAAATAAACGTCAAATTCCATTCGCCCCAGCCGTGTACAAGAGGTTCCAGTTCCCACACTCTCGCCAACAATGTTGAGCATGTATTTCACCTTAAACCAACGGTGACTAGCTGCAGGCATACCTCCACCACGTGCCTTTTCTGCTCAGCACCAGGTATTTGAGGTGTCGTGTGGAGGCACATGTCTCTACCCTTTCCATTCGCTCATCATTCTCATCCCTAACGGTTGACTTTCCTCATGCAAGTTTCCGCTGAAACAGTGTTGCCTCCTGCAAGACCTTGAGGGTTGCTCTCACCCCTGTGTGGGATCAGCTCAGTGCCGCCTCTGTTCTCTGTGTTCCCACCAAACCCTCTTTCCTGCGACAGAGCACATTTTTCCAGGAGGGCAATTGGATCTGTGTCTGACCGCGTCCTCCTTGAGATTCCTGCAGACAGGGTCCAATGGCCTGTGTCTTTGCCACTGAAGCTCCAGCACCAAGGACAGAGCTAGCCCATAGTAGGTGCTCAGCGGATCTCGGTAGTTTAGGATGGAGTGAGTATGTGTGGCAAGGAATATGCAGAATGGACTTGGAGTAGGTGCTCAGTAAATACTGGTGTCTTGGGAGCGAACGATTATGCACAGGGCTTATCATGGAGGGGTACACTGAGGCCAGGAGAAGGGGAAGTCGCTTGCTCAGGCAGCCAAGTGATGGCTGGAATCGGGTTCTAGTCCAGAGCGCCCCCACTTTCCCTGAGGCCTCTGCCACCGCCTCATTCATCGCGGTCCCCTGGCACCCCCCTCGCCCGACACAGTGCCTGGCACAGACAGGACCTGATAAATGTGTATTTGTTGAAGCCATGAATGAATATGTGTGTCCGTTGGGGTGGGGAGGGGAGCTGGACCCGGCCTCCCAGGCCCGCAGCCCCCTCCCCGTGCGGGACCCAGGAATCCAAGCCGCCCTCCCTCCCCGCCCCCTGGGTCCCCTCGTCCTCCCGCTTCCGGCTTCCCAGCCAGTCTTTCCTCTTCGGGGCTCCGTGGAAACACCGGGTTTCCGGGGGGAAGGCTTAGGCGGTGACACCGAGCCCAGCCTCCTCCACCCCCCACCACGCTCGGGCCCTCCCTCCCTCCCTCCCCGCCACCACCGTCCGCGTTTGGCCGGCCGCGGGGAAGGAAGAAAGGAGCGAAGGAGGCGGAGGTAAGAACCCTGCGCCCAGCGATCAGGGCCGAGCCCCAGGCCCTGGGCCCAGAAATCTGTGAGGCCTCGAACCGCGGCCCCAATTCTGCTGATCAGGCCTGCAGGGAACCGCAGGCTGGGCCCAGTGGGGAGACCGCCCCCCCCACCTCCTTGGGCACCTAGGGCTCAGGACCCCAGCAGCCTTGGTGGGGGGCAGGCGTCCAGGGGCCTGGCCCCCAGCAGCCTCCTCCCTGGAGCATTCCGGCAGTGGAGCCCCCAGTCCCCTCCTCTCCCTTGTCTTAGGAGCCCAGCCCCCTCCCTCAATCCTCTCTGCCCCTGGGACCCAGGAATCCATACCGCTTCCCACACAGGAGTGGATCCCAGCCACCTCCCAAACCTGGGGTCCCAGGCCCCGGCGCCCACCTCCCTCAGTCCCAGGAGTGTGGCCGCCCAGCCTTCTCCCGGGCTGAGAGGCTGAGGCAGCCCTCCTACTCCTGGCCTCTCCCAGACCCCGGTCTGGGTACCCACATTCCATTTCCGGGGCCTCCCAGTGTTGAATTCCACCCCCTCCACTCGGGCACCACAGGCTGGTTCCCAGCCCCTCCCAAAGCGCTCCAGCCCGGCCCCTGAGGAAGAGCGCTTGGCTCACTGTCTCCCTGTCTCCTCTCCTGTCCTCGTCTCTGGCTTGTTCCCTCTCGCTGTCTCGCCGTCTCTCCCCACCTCCACCCTGCTGAGGTTCTTCTGGTCTCTGTGTTTGCACCGTCTCTCCCCAAACCTCTTTGTTTTCTCCCCATCTCTGTCTCTGCTGGGAGTCCTCACCTCTCTCTCCTGCTGTCTCCCACCATCCTGTCTGACCGCTTCTCCTGCTGTCGGTCGTTCTGTCCCCACGTCTCTGTGTCTCTTCTGTCTTGCTGGCTCTCTCCTTTGCCTGGCTAAACAGCTGACCATCTCTGCCTCTCCGTCTGGCTCTCTGTCTCTGCTTCCCTGCCCACATCTCCCTTGATCCAACACCCTCCCCACAATGTCTCCTTGTCTCCCCTTTCTCCTTACAGGCATGGACCCGCAGCCCCCTCCACCCGCCCAGGGCAGCCCGCCTCACCGTGGCCGGGGCCGGGGCCGCGGCCGGGGCCGGGGCCGCGGCCGCGGCCGTGGCAGGGGGGGCGCTGGAGCCCCTCGGGCCCCCCTGCCCTGCCCCACCTGCGGCCGCCTCTTCCGCTTCCCCTACTACCTCTCCCGGCACCGGCTGAGCCACTCGGGCCTCCGACCCCACGCCTGCCCCCTGTGCCCCAAGGCCTTCCGCCGGCCTGCGCACCTCTCCCGCCACCTGCGTGGCCACGGGCCCCAACCCCCGCTGCGCTGCGCCGCCTGCCCCCGCACCTTCCCTGAGCCCGCCCAGCTCAGGCGCCACCTGGCCCAGGAGCACGCGGGCGGCGAGGTCGAGCTGGCCATCGAGAGGGCGGCCAAGGAGGCCGCGGAGACCAGCTGGGGCCCGCAGGACGCCAGCGCCGAGCAGCCGAGCACCGCGGCGGCGGGGGCCGCCGAGGAGGAGGCCGCGTGGCCCGAGACGTGGCCGGCGGGGGAGCCGGCCACGCTGGCGGCCCCCGCGAGCTCGGAGCCCCGCGAGTCGGAGGAGGAGGAGGCCGAGGCCGGGGCGGCCGAGCTGAGGGCCGAGCTGGCGCTGGCGGCCGGGCGCCAGGAGGAGAAGCAGGTCCTGCTCCAGGCCGACTGGACGCTGCTGTGCCTCCGCTGTCGCGAAGCCTTCGCCACGAAGGGCGAGCTCAAAGCGCACCCGTGTCTGCGCCCCGAGGGCGAGCAGGAGGGGGAAGGGGGCCCCCCGCCCCGCCCCAAGCGCCACCAGTGCTCCATCTGCCTCAAGGCCTTCGCCAGGCCCTGGTCGCTGTCCCGCCACCGGCTGGTCCACTCCACCGACCGCCCCTTCGTGTGCCCGGACTGCGGCCTGGCCTTCCGCCTCGCCTCCTACCTCCGCCAGCACCGCCGCGTCCACGGCGCGCTCAGCCTCCTGGCCCCGCTGCCCCCGGCGGGCAGGAAGGACGACAAGGCCTCGGGCGGCCGGAACTCAGGGAAGGGGCCCGAGGGGGGCGAGGGGGCCGAGTGCGGGAGCGCCTCGGAGGGGGGAGAAGGCGGGCAGAACGGAGGCGACGCCGCCCCGGCCCGGCCCCCCGCCGGGGAGCCCCGCTTCTGGTGCCCCGAGTGCGGCAAGGGCTTCCGGCGCCGGGCGCACCTGCGACAGCACGGGGTGACCCACTCGGGGGCGCGCCCGTTCCAGTGCGTGCGCTGCCAGAGGGAGTTCAAGCGCCTGGCGGACCTGGCCCGCCACGCGCAGGTGCACGCGGGGGGCCCGGCCCCGCACCCCTGCCCGCGCTGCCCGCGCCGCTTCTCGCGCGCCTATAGCCTCCTGCGCCACCAACGCTGCCACCGCGCTGAGCTGGAGAGGGCCGCCGCCTTGCAGGCGCTCCAGGCCCAGGCCCCGCCGTCGCCCCCGCCGCCCCCCGCCGCCGCCGCCAGCCGGGCGGGAGGACGAGGAAGGGCTCCCGCTGCCCGTCGCACACATCAAGGAAGAGCCGCCCTCCCCGGGGTCCCCACCCCAGTCGCCGCCACCGGCCCCCCCTGTCTTCCTCAGCGCCTCCTGTTTCGACAGCCAGGACCATTCGGCCTTCCAGATGGAGGAGGAAGAGCTCGACAGCAAGGCTCACCTGCGCGGGTCGGGCGGCCTGGCCTCCTGACCTTCACACCCACTCTCGGCCGCTCCATTTGGCTCCCGGTTTGCCAGACGGAGGAGGGAAGTCCAAGAGCAGGCGCCTCCTCCGTCTCCCCACCCGTCCCCTTCCAGCCCTCAACACTAAGGAGGGTGGGCCCTGGACCGCCCCTCCCTCCCCATCGCCCACCCCCAGGCCCCCCCGACCCTGGTTAGGAACTGCTTGCGCCAGCAGGCCTCTGAAGGCAGGACTACTCGGAAAAAAGGAGGCGGAGAATATTGGCCAGAGATATGGAGACTGGGGGTGGGGGGGATCCCCTGCCTGGCTGTCCCCCATGATACACACTGGACACCGTCACCTCTTCGGAACTGCCAGACGCTGGGGGTCCCCAGTGAGCAAAGGTCCACCCCTGTCCCTTTGTCTGTCTGTGAATAAATGTGAGTTCGTGAAACAGGAGAGAGTGAGGCTGTCTGTGGTGGGGGAGGGAGGGGCTCAGCCAGCAAGAGACTCAGGAGGAGAAACGGGAGTGAGACAACCCAGGTTACCATCCGTCCAGGCATCTTTGGGGAGCCCCAGGCACCCCCCCCCCCGCCTTGGGTAATCTCTGCATGTATTCCTTTTTTATTTTATTTTATTTACTTATTTTGAGAGTGACGGAGACAGTACGGGGGGGGGAGGGGCAGAGAGAAAGAGGGAGAGAGAGAATCCCAAGCAGTCTCCACACTGCCAGCACAGAGCCCAACAGGGACGCAAACTCAGAAACCGTGAGATCATGACCTGAGCGGAAACCGAGAGTCAGACGTCTAACCGACTGAGCCACCCAGGCGCCCCCTCTTCGTGCGTTCCTTCAGCAAACATCTGGCAGACACAACGATGGGCCCCTGGGGGTGCTGGAGAGGAGAAAACCAGTGCCCCCACTACGAGGAGCTGGGATTCTAGATCTGCACCACCCAATAGAGTTTAGCCACCAGCCACACACGGCTGTTTCTATTTAGATTTAGAACAAGTAAATACATTTGAAATAAAACAGTTAAGAACGGATACAAGTTCAGTTCCTCAGTGTTCAGGAGCCCCGTGTGGCGGGCGGCTGGGTCTGCCCTGTTGGACAGCACAGATCTAGAACATTCTATCATTGCAAGAAGTTGTCTCGGGACAGAGCTGGTCCAGATAATTAACCGATCTGCTGTAGAGCACCAGATATCAGTAAGGGTTTCTGAGAAAACCACGTGGCGCTGTGATGAGTGAGCATCTCACCCTCTGGTGAGATGACCTTTGACCTGAATGAAGAACCGGGTGGAGGGAACAGCAGGGACAAATGCTGTGAGGTGGGTTGGTGCTGCATGTTTGAGAAACCACAAGGAATTGGGGGTGGGGGGGGGAAGTGTCATTTTCTGCAAACTTTCTAATGTTCCCCCCCCCCACACACACACACATACCCATTTGTTTGGGTCTTAAGGAGTAGAGGGGGAAGGGTGTGTCCAAGCCAGTCTTCTTTAAACCCCTTCCCTTTCCTTCTGTTGACATCCTGCCTTCCTCCAGCACCTTCAGTGGCTCTCTCTTGCCCTTTGCAAACAATGACATCGACCACTTAGGCATCTTTATGTCTGTAAGGCCAGGAAAAGAGGGGTGAGATCATCCTGGTTTTCCAGGGCAACAAACGGAGGCTTTGGGAGGGAAGGTCATGCCCTGGTGTGATGGAAACACCAGGCAGGAGCAGGCAGGAGGGAGGGAAGCCAGAAGGATGGAGGGTGAGGGTCTAGGAGGGGAGATAACTGACTCAGAGCTGTGCAGAATTCCCCCCTTGTGAAAGATTTAACACAGCTTGGCTGAGCCCTTGGAACAGTGCCCGGCACATAGTAGGCATTCAACAAAGGTCATCTGTTTGATTGTCACTGCACCACCCAGGCCTGGATGCTAGGAGCAGAGTGATGAGCAAGACCACCTGGGCACCAGCCTCATGGAACTGAAGACCAGCAGACGACGTGGACAATAATGAAATATTGGCACAAATAAATTAGGGCTTCCAAATGAGACAGTTCTCCAACAAACTAGATCCTGCAACTAAGCCTCAGGTGTGAACATCTGGGGAGCTGGGGTGTGCGTTCATGACATCAAAGCTACTTCCCTCCCCAGGAACCTTCAGCGACTCCCTATTACCGCATCCAAACAGGGGCTACCATTTAGCGAGCACCTACAAGGGCTAGACACTTTTTCAGCACAACCTCACCGATACAGCTCATTGACGGAGGGGGTTATATAGCCCACTTTACAGAAGGGGCAAACAGGATTAAAGTGAAGTCATTTGTCCTACTTTGGAAATCACCACCATGAATTGAGTCCTTTGTATTCAACGGGGTACTTTGTGGAAAAGGCTGAAAAACAGCGGTTGCCACCAGGGAGGGAAGTCATTGCTGTCGTTGCTTTGTTATTTTCCCAGGCTGGTATAGACACGATCTCAGGGAATCCTCACCACTCCATTGGGAATTAGGAAACATCCTTACCCTTTTCTAGGGGCAAAACAACATTCAGAGAGGGGAGTCCCTCGTCCAAAATCTCATAGCTAGGAAATAGCGGGCACGGAATTTGAACCCAGGCTGGACCAGCTCTACACCCTGAACACCCTTAACCAGGCCGACATAACCCTTAGGATCAGCGCCCAGGCACACGATCCCCTCCTTACATGCTTCCCGGTCTCCAGGCCCCAAGGCATCATACCCCCACCCCTCCATGGGTTTGCCCACCACCCTCCTCCTCTCCCCCCATCCCCACTTACTCTGCCTTGAGGATCTGCTGTATTGGAGAGAAACATTCCTAGAAGAAAATACAGAATTTAGGGTGAGAAAAGTTCCCTAAAGCTGAAGCCCAGGCCTCCCACTTTGCAGACGAGAAAACTGATACGTGGGACACGCACAGAAAATGATACAACACGCGCATGGTTACTGTTCTTGGGGGGTGATACTACTGCTGTTCATGAATCAAACCCTGCAGGCTACTCGTTCCTTGCGCTGAGCAGTTTGCACACGTGACCTCAATCACGTGTGTTCATAATCATACAAACACATTTCTTGGGTATTTACCCTACGTCTCATTTAATCTTTAACACCATCAATAGGTACACACTGTTATGGGCTCCAATTTTTTTCTTTTTAATTTTTTTAATGTTTATCTTTGAGAGAGAGAGAGAGAGAGAGAGAGACAGAGGGCGAGCAGGGGAGGGGCAGAGAGAGAGGGAGACAACAGAATCCGAAGCAGGTTCCAGGCTCTGAGCCATCAGCACAGAGCCCTACGCAGGGCTCAAACCCAGGAACTGAGAGATCACGACCTGAGCCGAAGCCAGACGCTCTCCAATTTTTTTTTTCTTAAACAGCTTTATTGAGATATCTTCCCCCCCTCCCCCACCGCATAGAATTTGCTCATTTTAAGTGCACAACTCAATGACTTTTAGTAAGTTTAGAGGATTGTGCAACTATCACCAAAATCAAATGATAGAGCATATCCAGCATCCCCAAAAGATCTCCTGTGCCCGGTAACAGGCACTTCCCAGCCCCACTCCCAGCCCCAGGCAACCACGAATCTACTTTCTGTCTTAACAGATTCGCCTTTCCTGGGCAGTTCCTATCAATGGATCATACAATAGGTGGCCTCCCATGTCTGCCTTCTTTCACTCAGCATACTGTCTTTACGGTTCGTCCACACTCCACATTTTACCAGTACTTCATTCTCTTTATGGCTGAGTAACGTCCCCTTGCAGGGCATATCGCATTGTGTTCGGCCATTCATCTGCTGATGGACACCCGGGTCGTGTCTGCTCTTCGTCTGTTATGAATAGTCCCACTGAGAACACATGGGACGACCCTTCCTGCGGACATGGGTTTTGTTCTCTTGGGCACACTCCCAGGAGCAGAATTGTTAGGCTGTGTGAAAAGCTCATGATACACTTTTTAAGAAACTGTCAGAACTGTTTCCCAAAGCGGCCACACCACTTACATCCCATCAGGGAGATATGAGGGTTCCCCATGGGGGCTCCATTATCCGGAGAAGGAAGCTCAGTGAACTGACACGCCCGGGGTCTCTTGGCTGGTAAGAGCAGATCTGGGTACATCCCCAAGCATTGCAATGACAAGGCCTGTGCTCTTAGCCCTTATACAAAGATTCATTCTTACCCTGCTCATTCGTTCATTCATTCATTCATCCTAAAACTCTTTTTTAAATATTTATTTATTCTGGGGGAAGAGAGAGAGGGCGGGGAGGGGCAGAGAGAGAGAGAGAGAGAGAGAGAGAGGGATATGGAGAATCTGAAGCAAACTTATGCTGTCAGCGCAGAGCCTGACGCGGGGATAGAACCCTTGAACGGAGGGATCATGACCTGAGCAAAGTCGGATACTTAACCGACTGGGCCACCCAGGTGCCCCCATCTTAAAACTCTTGGCTCTGTGCAAAGTACCGGGGTCTAGGTGGGGAAAACATCAGACAAGGTTACGTTTTGGCCAGAAGCACAGATTGACCAATACACGTAGGTCAGGTCACGGATTCAGCGGGTATTTACTGAGCCCCCACTATGTGCTGGGCACTGTCCTAGGTGCTGATCACTCCCTGGTTAATGAAACCGACCCAAATCCCTTCCCACATGGGGCTTCCATGGTAGTGGCAGGAGACAGACACAAAGCCAAACAAAGAAGGTAAACTATACAAAACATCTTAGTGGGCACCTGGGTGGCTCAGTCGGTGAAGAATCCAACTATGGGTTGATCAAGCCCCACGTCAGGCTCTGTCCTGACTGTGCAGGACCTGCTCGGGATTCTCTTCCTCCCTCTCTCGGGCGCTCTCCCTCTCTCTCTCAAAATAAATATATAAACTTTTTTAAAATTAAAAAAAAAAACATCTTAGGAGGCGACACATGGTGTGGAGCAAGGTGTGGGACGGGGGAGGCATTGGAGCAGGAACTGAAGGAGATGAGTCCCAGGAAGGGGCACAGCTGGTGCAAAGGCTCTAGGCAGGAAGGTGACTGATGTGTTCAGGGAGCACAGAGGCCACCAGGAAGGAGAGAGAAGGAGGGAGACAGGGGGAAGAAATCAGGGAGAATCGGGGGGTCCAGATCTGGTAGAGAAACCATGAAGAGTCTGATTTCTACTCCACGTGACATGGAAAGAGAGCCCTGGGGAGTGGGGATCATGTGGAGGCTGGCACAAGTTAATATTGGGAAAAAAAATTTTAATTTTTTTTAATGTTTATTTATTTTTGAGAGGGAGAGAGAGAGAGAGCATGAGAAGGGAGGGGCAGAGAGAGAGAGACACACACACACACACAAACACAGAATCCGAAGGAGGCTCCAGGCTCTGAGCTGTCAGCACTAGAGCCTGATGTGAGGCTTCAACTGGTGAACCGTGAGATCATGATCTGAGCTGAAGTTGGATGCTTAACTGACTGAGCCACTCAGGCGCCCTTGAAAAAAAATTTTGTTTTAAACTAAACTCTATGCCTATATAGAGCTCAAACTCAGGACCCTGTTATTAAGTGTCAGATGCTTCACCAACAGCCAGCCAGGTGCTCCAACATTTGAAAATCTTAAAACACATAGAAAATGGAAAAAATTGGGTGCTTGGGCGGCTCAGTCGGTGGAGAGTCTGATTTTTGATTTTGGCTCAGGTCATGATCCCAGGGTCATGGGATCAAGCCCTGCACTGGATTCTGTGCTGAGCACGGAGTCTGCTTAGGATTCTCTCTCCCCCTGCCCCTCTCCCCTGCTTGCTCACACTGTCTCTAAAATAAATAAAATGAAAAAAAAAAGTGGAAAGAATTAGAAAGTAAATACATACACTAACCCAAGAGAGTCTACAATGAGCATTTTGCTCTATTTGCTTCATGTCCTATCCATCTATCCTTTCATTTGTCCGTCCAGCAATCTATCCAACATTCATCTTTTTAAAATTTAATACACTTTCCTTTGGTGAGCAGTTTTACGTTTCCAGAAAAATTGAGCGGAAATTACAGACAGATCCCATATATCTGCCTTAAAAAAAAAATCATTTCAAAGCAATTTGCAAATATTAGTTCATATCACCCCCTAAACACTGCCGCGGGCATGCATATTGTAACAAGATATCAAATATTTGTTTAAGCTTCTTGTCCTTGGTAAAATTTAAATACGGTGAAATGCATGCATTTTCCGTGTTACCATTTGATAAATGTTGGGGAATACGTACCCCCTGAACGGCACAGACTCCTCTCCTGATTTAACAGATTCCCTCTGGCTTCTGTTTGGAGAATTAACTGGTGAAGAGGGGGGCAAAGGTTCTCTTAAGCCCACCTGATTTGCGTTTTAAATAAGCTTTCCTTGGGGCACCTGGGTGGCTCAGTCGGTTAAGCTTCCGACTTCGGCTCAGGTCATGATCTCACGGTTTGTGGGTTCGAGCCCCACGTCAGGCTCTGTGCTGACAGCTCGGAGCCTGGCGCCTGCTTCGGATTCTGTGTCTCCCTCTCTGTCTGCCCCTCCCCTGCTCATGTTCTGTCTCCCATCACTCTTTCTCAAAAATAAATAAATAACATTAAAAATAAATAACCTTTTCTTTTTAGAACAGTTTTCGGTTTACAGAGAATTTGCAGTGACAGTCCGGGGACTTTTCATGCGTCCCCGAGTCAGGGCCCCCTCGCGCTACCCTCGCCCATTACCACAGCGCATCTCTCAAAACCCAGGAACCAAAGCCACTAGACTGCTGTCAACCAAACGCGAGGCGTTACTCAGATTTAGCTCATTTTCCCTTGATGCCCCTTTTCTGTTCCAGGACCCCACCCGGGGTACCGCCCGGCCTCTGTCATGCCTTCTCAAGTCTCCGCTGGTCTGTGATCATTTCCCAAACTTGCCTTGGGTTTTGAGGACTTTGACCGCTTTGGGGCGTCCTGGGGAGAAACCCGAAGCCAGCCAGAAGTGCTTTTCTGAGCATGTCCTCTCAGAGGGGGCGGCGTGGGGGGAGGGGGAGCACGTGGATCCACTTGACTGACCACGGATGGTGCCGCCCTGGTCACCTGGCAGACAGGGACGTGTGCTGATTGCCAGGTGTCTTCACTGTAAAGCGACCCCTCCCCCTTTCGGTCCGCACAAGTCATGGAGCACAGCCCACATGGAGGGGAGGGGAGGGGAGGGGAGGGGAGGGGAGGGAGAAGCGTCCAGATACAGTTTTGAAGACTGTTCTGTCTCCTTCCCCTATTTATGTATTTACTTACTTATTTGTATCCATATGCACTCAGGGACGTTTATGCTTACACTCCCATACAATGTTATTTATTTCATATAAATGTATATTATGGTCCCACACAACATTGAGATCCACCTGTACCAATGCCATACAATGTTATTTATTTCATATAAATGTATATTATGGTCCCACACAACATTGAGATCCACCTGTACCAATGCCATCGAGAGAGAATAAAGCAGGGCCGCCTGGAGGGGCTCAGTCGGTTGAGCTTCCGACTTGGGCTCAGGTCATGATCTCATGGCTCGTGGGTTCGGGCCCCGCGTCGGGTTCCGTGCTCAGAGCACGGAGCCTGCTTCCGATTCTGTGTCTCCCTCTCTCTCTCAGAAATAAACATTTAAAAGAGAGAGAGAAAGAATAAGGCGGTGCTGCTGGAGAAGCAGGGGCTTCTGGCTCAAGCTGTGACTTTGGCTCGGTGGTCCTGGAGGGCTTCCGAGGAGGGGCACTTTGAGATGTGGGCCATAGGAGCCAGGGGACCCAGCACATGAGTCGGAGCAGGGACGCCCTCCCCTTGCAGAGGGGCTCTGAGGCTCCCAGGCTCCAAGCCGCCGGCCCACAGGCATCCAGGACCGTGGAGGCTCTGCCTTCCTCCGGGCACCAAGCCCACGGTGGGCGGTTTCCACTGCCTGCTCCCGGCCTCCTGGGGGGCGGTTTGGAATTCAGCCCCAGAGGCCAAGTCCGGGCTCTTCCTGGGCCCCTTATCTCACCACGCCCAGCGCTGTGCCTGGCACAGACCTGCGCCACATACAAATTTGCTGCCACTCGCCCAGCTTCCCGAGCCCCGGCCGCCCTCCTTTCCCACCGCTGGGGCTGTGCCCAACTTGTGCCCTCCTCCCGACTCAGCTCTGTTGTCTCAAGGAGGTGGGGGGGGGGGCGGGGGGAAGAGAGGCGTTGCCGGCACCAGACGTGGAGCCAGGGAGAGAGAAGCGACCCACCCAAGGTCACCGGGGGGGGGGGGGTGCCAGAGAGAGAAAGTGAGTCCTCCCAGACTGGCTGCCTCCAGACTTCTAGTATCAGAGTAACAATTGTAGCTACTATTTACTATCACGCCCATTCTCCAGTGCACTCGCTGCTCTTTTCCCCGGAACAGCTCTGCAGGCTCGCGGCCCCTGCCAGCCTTCCCATCTCACGGCCTCGGATGGACACTTCTCTTTGCCTGGGATGACTCCCTTGTCTTTCCCTTTATGCTTCCCCTAGGAGGCCCTCCCTACCTCCTCCCGTCTCCACCGATCCCTCGTTGTAGGGCAGAATTCTCAGATGGCTCCCAAGATTCCTGCTCCCCGCCCCCCCCCCCCCACCCCGGGGCACACACGCCTCCTCCCCAAGCTCACATAGGTGCTGCTGTGAAGGGGACACTGCACGTGGCGTTAAGATTCCAAATCAGACAACGTGCATGCACCCGGAGGGCGTTATGCTCCGTGAACTAAGTCAGGCAGAGCAAGACAGGTGATGGCACTCATACGTGGGACCTAAAAAAACAAAACAGAACAGAACAGAAACAGACTCATGAATACAGAGAAGAAACCGCTGGCTGCCAGGGGGCAGGGCGGCGGAGGGACGGGAGAAATAGATAAAAGGAATAAGAGGTACAAACAGATAAAAGTCACAAGGATGAACGGGGCACCTGGGTGGCTCAGTCAGTTAAGCGTCTGACTTCAGCTCAGGTCATGATCTCATGGTTCATGGGTTTGAGCCCTGCATCAGGGTGCAGAGGCTGCTTGGGATTCTCTCCCTTCTCTGTGCCCCTCCCCCACTTGCTCTCTCTCTCTCCTTCAAAATAAATAAACTTAAAAAAGAAAGAAAGCTAGGGAGATGATCTTTGGTGGGCCTGGCCTAATCAGCCGACCCCATAAGACGGATGGAGAAAAGATTCAGAGCGTGAGGGGGAATTCAACAAGAGGGAGATGCTCCGTTCCTAGCTTTGAGGGAGGAGGGGATGCCACCCCAGGGAATGCAAGCATCCTCCGAGAACAGAGAGTGGATTCTGCCCAGCAAGCAGCAAGGAAATGAGACTCTCACAGTTTTCCCTGAGCAGAGAACCTAGTCATTGGTGCCTCAGCTTCCTTTTTTAAAAAATTTTTAAAAAGATTTATTTACTTCTGAGAGAGTCGGAGAGCGACCAGGTGAGGTGCAGAGAGAGAGGGAAACATAGAACTTAAAGCAGGCTCCAGGCTCTGAGCGGTCAGCACAGAGCCCAGTGCAGGGCTCGATCCCACTAACCACAAGATCATGACCTGAGCCACCCAGGCGCCCCCTGGTGCCTCGGCTTCTGACTCACAGGCACTGGGAGCTGATGGGGAGGGGGTTGGTTCTTTGAAACTGCTACGTTTGTGGTCATTTGCTACACAGCAGAGCCAACAAATGTGATCTGTTTTGTCTCCTTGATGGTACTCACTGTCTAAAGTCGGTGGGTTTAATGGTTTAATTGTTTCAAATACGTCCATCTGGCTGTAGTAGTTTGCCGGAGCCGCTGCAACAAAGCATCGCAAGCCAGGTGGCTTCAAACGACAGAAATGTATCCTCTCTCACCGTTGCGGAAGTTAGAAGTCCAAGAGGGAGCAAGGCTGAGCTCCCTCTGAAACCCGCAGGGAGATCCTTCCTCGCCTCTGCCTGGCTCCTGGTGGCTTGCCAGCCATCTGTGGCTTGTAGACTCATCACTTTTGTACCCCACCTGCAGCTCCACGTGCCGGTGGCCTCACATGACCGTCTTCCCACCGTGTTCTGGGGGGAAATCGTGGAGGAAACCGCCCCACTCCCTTATGACCTTCCCTTAACAAACTGCACCCTTGGTGATCCTATTTGCAACTGTGGTCACTTTCCAAGGTACTGGGGGCTCAACCACGTGTTTTTGTTTTGTTTTGTTTTTGGTGGGGGGCACAATTGGATCCCCAGCGCCAGCCCTGTCCGCATGTGCAGTCTACCAGCGTGCAGCTCTTGGCTGCGTATCACTGGCTTCCTAGAGCCTAGGGTATCGCCTGGCGCAAAGCAGGTGCTTAAGTTTGTTGTTGTTCTTTGGTGCATCATCTGACCAACTATTTCTCAGCGACTCTCTCCACATCTTTTGGGTGAGGATAAGGCCACCACCCTCACTGTTTTCTCCTCATTTACTAATTCGTTTGGTTTACAAATTGGCCACCCACCACCCCTCGCTAGAATGTAAAGGTGCCCGTGTGGCTCATCACTGGGTCCCCGGCACCCAGCACAGTGCCTGACACACAGTAGATACACAGCAAATAGCTGTTCGACAAATGACCTGAGGCTGTAACTCACCCCACCCCCACTTTGCAGAGGGGGAAACTGAGGCTTAGAAAGGGGACGTGAGTTGCTCAAGGTCACTGTCACTGCCAAACTGGCGGCAGACCTTACTGTCACCTGCCCCCTACCTTCCAATCACCTTCCACCAGTGATGCTTCCCGTTGGCTGAGCCTGAGCAGAAGCCCACCTGGTCCGGTCAGAAGGGCTCACCTGGACAGAGAGGAGACAGGTGGACGGAGGGGAGGTAGCCGGCACACGCGATCGCCTTCTGTGGGAGAATCTGTCAGGAACGATACACCCGCAGGAGGAGTCCTCAGGCGTGGGGCTCCCACGTTCACTCAGGTCTTTCACCCCACTGGCCGGAAGGGCGAGCTACACGCCCAGCAGCTGAGCCCGGGGGTGGGGGGGGCCTGTTTCCCCACATCCTCAACCACTTCCTGTTTTCTGCCTGCCGAGTGGGATCTCCCCTCAGTGGTGGGCCATCGGGGCAGCAGCGGGAGGCGCCCGCCCTGGATGCAGGCAATCAGGGCGCGTCGGATATAAAACCACGGATAAAACTGGGGCGCCTGGGTGGCTCAGTTGGTTAGATGACCGACTTTGGCTCAGGTCGTGATCTCACGGTTCGTGAATTCGAGCCCCCTGTCGGGCCCTGTGCTGACAGCTCAGAGCCTGGAGCCTGCTTCGGATTCCGTGTCTCCTTCTCTTTATGCCCCTCCCCCACTCACACTCTGTGTCTCTCTCAAAAATAAATAAACATTAAAAAAATTTTTTTAAAAACAAGAATAAAACCAAACTAAACATTGGGTCCATGTTTCACTTAGGTCATGCCCCAGCAGTGGTAAACAGTGTCCGGGATAGAGACCTCTCTGTGCAAAACATCTTTTATCGGTCTAAGTTCTGAACCTTTGCTGCTGATGTTACCATGATGTTTTAGATATAATATATATTAAATATATATGTACATGTATATAGATACAGAATACATATAGAAATATATATATACTACGTGTATATATTCATAGATATAATTAGCATGTTTTATTTTTTTTTTAATGTTTATTTATTTTTAAGCGAGAAAGAGAGACAGAGCTTGGGCAGGGGAGGGGCAGAGAGAGAGGGAGACACAGAACTCAAAGCAGGCTCCAGGCTCTGAATCGTCAGCACAGAGCCCGACGTGGGGCTCGAACTCACAAACCGTGAGATCATGACCTGAGCCGAAGTCAGAAGCTCAACCGACTGAGCCACCCGGGCGCCCTGCACGTTTTATTTTTTTATTCCCTATCCTTTAATAAAGCGCTGTAGGGGCGCCTGGGTGGCTCAGTCGGTTGAGCGTCCGACTTCGGCTCAGGTCATGATCTCACGGTCCGTGAGTTCGAGCCCCGCGTCGGGCTCTGTGCTGACAGCTCAGAGCCTGGAGCCTGTTTCAGATTCTGTGTCTCCCTCTCTCTGACCCTCCCCTGTTCATGCTCTGTCTCTCCCTGTCTCAAAAATAAATTAAAAAAAAAACGTTAAAAAAAATTTAATAAAGCGCTGTATTGCATGTGGAAGTTAATGCAGAGAATTCCAGTTTACAGCCGGCATCGATGCATGCAGACTCCACTACATGTGTTCATTTTGATAGTAAGTTCCTGAGGACGGGATAGTCCAAGGTCACTTCAGATGCAGTCCGCATCTGTGCAGCTATGTGGTCCTGCTATATTTAAAATGGCAGTCTGGGGGCGCTGGCGGGGGTGGGGGCGCTCAGTTGGTTAAGTGTCCAACTCTTGGTTTCGGCTCGGGATCCTCTCTCTCTCTCAAAACAGATAAACAAACAAACAAACAAACAAAAAACAATAATAAAGGCAAAGAACTAGAACCTGAATAACCGGGGATCTGACCTTCTCTGTCACCCTTGCATCTGGTATCTGCATATCCAGTTCCAAACCGAGAGGCAGAGCGCCGGCCGTGTGATGTAATATTTTTTATTGAAGTGCACCTTTGAGCTCATACCCTGACATAACGTGCTCGGCTTGAACCGACATCTCTAAAACTACAACGTGTCTTTCTTTTCCATGTCTGATTGTTTTCAACTGAAAAAAGTATATGTAGCAAGAAAAAAAAATGACAAATGATGGTTCCTAAAAACAGTTGTGTTGTATTTAAGAGAGACACGCCCAGCAATCACGCTCCTTAGTGTCCCCTGGAATGAGTAAAAAAAGTTACATGCACCCAATAACCCCTACACGGATGTGTGCGGCAGCTGTATTCAATGTTGCCGTTGGCAAGAATCGGAGAGACGCTTCAGTAGGTGAAGGGGCAAACAGGGCCCCTCCGGACAACGGGATGTTATCCGGTGCTAAAAACAAATGAGCGATCAAATCACAAAAAGGAGGAACCTTAAATGCACAGTTCCGAGGGGGAGAAGCCAAGCTGAAAAGGCTTCCTACATACAGGACGGGTCCAACTGGAGGTCGTTCTGGAAAAGGCAAAACTGGAGACAGTGAAAAGATCAGGGGAGGCCGGGGGGGGGGGGGCGGGGGAGCACAGAGGGCTTTTAGGGCAGTGAAATTACTCCGTGTTGTACTGTAATGTACGTATCAGGACGTGTGTCCAAACCCTACAACGTCCAACCCTAAGAACAAACCCTGAACTGTAGACTTCCCATGATTATGACCAGTCAACGAAGGCCATCAACTGTGACAAATGTACCCCCTGGTGGGGGATTTGCTAATGGAGGGCGGGGTGCATGAGTGGAGGCAGGAGGGCGACGGGAAGTCTCTGTATCTTCCTCTCATTTTGCTGTGAACCTAAAACGGCTCTAAAAACTAAAGTCGATTAATTAAAAAAAAAAAGGAATTAAAAAACCCCACAAATCAAGAAAACGAAGCTGATGGTTATTCTGTGATTATTGCTGAAAATAGGTGTGCTGTGTACAGGAGGAGGGGAAGCTCAACTGAGCTGGGTGTCCACTCTGCCCAGTTCACTGGGGCCTCGCTGGGACACGTGCTCCGCCAGAGCACGGGCTTTGTTCGATTCCCTTATCGAGATATTATTCTCATACCACACATTTCATCTACTGAGAGAGAGAGCAGGAGAGGGGCAGAGAGAGAGGGAGACACAGAATCAGAAGCAGGCTCCGGGCTCTGAGCTGTCAGCACAGAGCCCGACGCGGGGCTCGAACTCACAGACCGTGAGACCATGACCTGAGCCGGTCAGATTCTCAACCGACTGAGCCACCCAGGCACCCCACTATGATCAATTTTAGAACACTCCTGTCCCCCCACCCCCCACCCCCACCAAAAGACCCCCTCGAAGCGTTGCCTCACCCCGTCCCCTCCAAGCCTTGGGCAACCACTCATCCGATTCCAGTCTCTGGATTTGCCTTTGAGGACAAGGATTGTTGCTCCTATCGCTCTCGGCTGTACCCCCAGAACCTGCAATTCTGCCTGATACATCATACCGGGTAGACACTCCCCAGTCATCCAACTCATCTGTTTGTCTTAATTTGTTTTGTTTTATTTTTTTTATTTAAAAAAATTTTTTTAATGTTTATTTATTTTTGAAACAGAGAGAGACAGAGCATGAACGGGGGAGGGGCAGAGAGAGAGGGAGACAGAATCGGAAGCAGGCTCCAGGCTCCGAGCCATCAGCCCAGAGCCCGACGCGGGGCTCGAACTCACAGACCGCAAGATCGTGACCTGAGCTGAAGTCGGACGCTTAACCGACTGAGCCACCCAGGCGCCCCTGTTTTGTTTTCTTTTAAAGTAGGCTCCACGCCCGACGTGAGGCTTGAACTCTCCACCCTGAGATCAAGAGTCGCACGCTCTACACGGACTGAGCCAGCCAGGCACTGCTGTCTTTTAAAAAAAATTTTTTAAACGTTTATTTATTATTGAGAGAGCGTGAACAGGGGAGGGTCAGAGAGAGGGAGACACAGAATCCGAAGCAGCTCCAGGCTCTGAGCTGTCAGCACAGAGCCCGACGCGGGGCTCGAACTCACTGATGGCGAGATCATGACCTGAGCCGAAGGCAGACGCCCAACCGACTGAGCCACCCAGGCGCCCCTGTCTTAATTGGAATCCCAGATAGGACGGGCCTCTGCTCAGAGGCCTCCTTCTCCCCAACCCGTTGTCCCATCAGGACTTTTCAGAATCACCTCTGGGCCCCCCTCTGTCACCTCCATGAGAACAGATAACACCTTGTTTCATGATTGCTTACATCCGTGTCCAGGCCACTTTCCAGACTCCTCCCCCGCACCCCCCCCCCCCCCGCCGGGACAGAAACCCATGTGCTGGGTTTTGCTCCAGCTCAGTCCCCGGGAAACGCGTGTTGAATTTGAGTGGAAATGAGAACTCAGCAACCTTGACGTGCATCGGTCCCTAGCTCCTGGCCTGCAAACATCTGTACACCCCAGAGCAGCCGGGGGAGGGGGTGGGGGTGACAGGTGGAGTCCAACTGTGCCGTTGACCCCGAGCGAGCGGGACACAGAGCAAGAGATTTAATCTCTGTGAGAGTCTCCCTTCCCTCAACTATAAAACGGAGCTAATAATAGGGCCTACCTTTCCCGACTGCTGTGAGGATTAGCACAGGGGCTGGTAATACACAGAGTTCAGTAAATGCTGCTATAATTATCGTTAATCACGCGGGATTTACGAAGCCATTACAAGTGCACCCCGGCCATCCGTCAGTCTCATTCCACGCACATTTCCTGAGGACAGGGCGAGAGAATCCAGCGGGCTCCAGGGGACCGTAAGTGCAACTCTGGTGTGATAGGGCGGGGCAGCAGATAAGATGCAAATTCCAACTCCAGAAGGGCTCAGAGGCCAGGCTGGGGAGCTTGGACTTGATCCCAAGGGTAATAGGGAGCCATGGGAGGCTAACGAGAAGGAGAGGGACAGTCTCTGGGTATCAGATGTGTTTGGGGTGGTGGGTGAGACCTCCAGGGGGGAGAGACAGGAGGCCAGGAGGAAGGTGGTCCATATATGGTCCACCTAAGTGAGGGACCTTGGCCTGAAGCCCCGTAGACATGGAGAAAGCAATGATTTTTATAACCCACGGTCTCTAGACTTCTAGAGACATCCAGCAGGGTCAGTAATCCTGGATGCTGTCTGCCAAACTGTGCCTCCTTTCTTCCAATAGTAAAAGAAGAAACAAGGCAAAAATAATTTTGATGTTTTATTTCATTTAATTTAGTGTCTCTTCGTTACTGGAATTACTTGATACAGTTGATTCTCCGTATTCGTGCCGGTTATGGTCTATAAAGTGAATGCTGAATTAGTGAATATGGAACCATTGCCCCCCGGGGTGGGGATACGGGATTAGGTTCCTGGGAGCCCAAGTCATAGTATTTTCGTTAACGGATCAACACGCAAGCTTGTTTTACATGTGTTCTGTGTAAAGACGCCTCACTTCCGATATATTGTTGATTCGCTAACATTTAAATCCCAGCCACCAGCCCAGGGAACTCGTGCCCCCGAACGAAGCTTGCCTAACACGGATATTTCTCTGAAAGGCACATCACAGCCTCCTCGAGCTCAGGAGCACCAGACAGCACTACAGCGTTGTGTTTGGGGGCCAGTTTAAACCGCAAAATCAGCCACGAAAGGCACCAGACTGCGGACAATGTGGCACTAACCAGGCTGCAGAAAGGACACTTGTTAACAGGGCGAGAGGTGAGGCAAGAAGGCAGAGGGTCTCCGTGCACCGCCACAGCTGGAAACGTGGGTGTCGGTGGCTCAGATCTTTCGCGGCCCCGCACACGCCCATCAGGGTGCCGGGACTTGATATGAGGGCTACAGAAAATTTTTAGGGAGTAGGCGAGTTTGCAAGCACGAAATCCACGATTGGCGCAATCGACCGTACATCCCAAACATTATCAGGTCATCATGCAATTAATATGAAAACCATCAGGGAGATCGTTTACATTCTCTTTTTGGTGCTAAGTCTTTGAAATCCAAGGTGAATTTGACACTCACAGGAGTTGTCAATTTGGACCAGCCACGTTTCAAGTGCTTAAGAGCCACACGTGGCTGGTGGCTTCTGTGTTGGGCAGTGCAAGTCTCTATGTCTTTCTTCAGATTCTCAAAGGGGCCTGTGAACTCAAAAAAATAACAAAAGGCCAATGCCAGATACAACCGCCTTGGAGAGCATGTGGCAGGACCAGAGAAAGTGGGCCCTTGAGCACAAGGCAACGTGTCTGCAAATATTTTTTGCAACCCTGCTTGAAAGAGCACAATACTGGAGGAAAGGTAAAGTGTCCCTCATCGGAAGAATGGGTCCATCAACGAGAGCGTGTTCATACACTAGAATATGCAACATCTTTGCAAGGGAAAGAGCTTGAGCTCCAAGTACCCGTGCAGATGAAACTCACAAACAAAAGCAAGCTGCAGAAGGTCACAGACGTGATACTATTTATGCAACATTTAACAACGTGCAAGGAGACCGGCTACAGCAGTTATTCCTGTGTGTATATATATATATGTAGCAAATGCATTTTTAAGTTTTATTTATTTATTTACTGTGAGAGCAAGGGAGCGAGAGGGAGGAGCGAGGGAGGAGCAGAGAGAGGGAGAGAGGGAATCCCAAGCAGGCTCGGCATTGTTAGCAAGGAGCCTGACCTCATGAACTGCGAGACCATGACCTGAGCAGAAACCAAGAGTCAGTCGCTTAACCAACTGAGCCACCCAGGCGCCCACAAATGCATTTTGAAATGAATAACAGGGCACCTAGGACGACTGGGTGGCTCACTCAGTTACAGTGTCCGACTTTGGCTCCGGGCACGATCTTGCGGTCCATGAGTTCGAGCCCTGAGTCAGGCTCTGTGCTGACAGCTCGGAGCCTGGAGCCTGCTTCGGATTCTGTGTCTCCTTCTCTCTCTGCCCCTCCCCTGCTCGTGCTCTGTCAAAAATAAATAAACGTAAAAAAAAAATAATAACAGGGCACCCGAATGACTCAATCTGTTGAGCATCCGACTCTTGATTTTGGCTTAGGCCATGGTCTCACGGTTAATGGGTTCAAGCCCGATATCGGGCTCTGTACTGACAGCAGGGAGCCTGCTTGGGATTCTCTCTCTCTCTCTCTCTCTCTCTGCCTCTCTCTCTCTCTCAAAATAAATAAATAAAAACTTAATATGTATATAATATATATATGATATATACTCTATATAATAGATAATGATATATATAATACATAATATAATTATACACATGGTCATGTATATTACATAGATTATTATATACGATATATGACATATTTAAAATATAGCATGTCAAGTGTTTCTTTAACAATAATGCTCTGGGTAGAATGTGCAATTACTCCCATTTCATTAGGAGGACGCTGAGGTAGGGGGCATTTGGACGTTTGTCGAGGAGTACTCACTCAGTCAGGAGGGACTGAGCCAGGAGGACAGTCATTGGAGGAGCCCTTGGGGACTGGCAGACAGGAGACACAGGAGAGGGCAGGCGGGAGGCCTAGAGGCCAGCTTTGATGAGGGGCGTGTGCCCCGCGGGGCCAGGACTGGAGCCTCCCCCACCCACACCTGCCTCCTCCGGGTCACTCCGGGTGACCCTGTGGGGTGGCGTTGCTAAATGGGGAAGTGCAAAGCTCCCCGGATCATCGGTGAGCCTGTCAGGGGGCTGGGGAGAGCCAGAGTCCAGCACCAGCGTCCCCTCTCACCCCCCTCCCAGGAGACCCAGGAGGAACAGCTGCAGAGTCCCCTCGGCCCCCTGCGTGCACACATCCGGCCCCGAGTCCGGTCCTAGTGGGCAGTGGAGAAGCTCAGCTCTGATGGGACACCAGGGCTCTGGCTCACTCAAGCTACCTGGGCAGGGAGCAGAGAGCGGCCTGGAGTCCTCAGAGCCGCACGGAGTCCTGGCCCAGGCTCTGTCTGCTGGCCAATGGCTCCGCTGCTCCTGGCCTCAGTTCCCCCACCAGTACATTGGAAAGCATCACTGTACCCGTCCAGAGCTTGTCGGGAGGACTCCACAATCTTGAATTTAAAAAAAAAAAAAAAAAGGCCAGAGCCTGGCATTTGGCATCTGATAAGCATTGAATAGTCACCACTGTATTTATTCATTTCAGCTTTGGTTTTTGAATAGGTAACATACGCTGTGGGGGAAAAAAAATCCACAGGATGAAAGGCACGGCAATGACAAGTTCCCCCAAAGCTGTGTGTTGACACTGATTACGGACCCAACGGCAGCAGGAATAGGGGACTTGTTTGGACAAACAGGGGGAAAGGGAATAAGACTGCCTCTGAGCTGGTTTTAAGGAATTATTGCTAATGCTATTAGAGGCAATGATAATAGCATCGCGCTTGACCTGGAAATGATCCTTGCTTTCATAGAGATGTCAACCCCAGTGTTGCAAGAATTTCTTATGACACTTGCGGTGTATTTGGCGACTTTTAGCTCTTTAGGAGGAAAAACGTCCAGCATAACCAGAACTAAAGAGTGAAAGAAATCCCTTTTTTCTCGCTGAGCCACGCGCCCAAGTCCCCTTCCTGTCTCGGCATTCCCCCCACCCCCCAACTCCAACCCTCCATGCATTCTTGGATTTTCTCTCGCTGGAATATTTGAAAGCAAACACCAGCAGCATACCCCTGAACCCAGAAAGATATCCCTAGGCTGTAATTGACTTTAAAACACTTCATTCCCCCCAAAAGAAAAGAGAGTGCTGAAGAAAGTGAACATGTAAAGTGGTCAGGTGGCATTCTTCCGACCTTTCTGCATGTTTGCAACTTTTCACAACCAACACCCCCCCCCCAAAAAAAAATCAAAGAGGGAAGAGTTCTCTCTCTGCCTCTCTCTCTGCCCGCACCGCCCCCCTCCCCCTCCCGGGTTCCCAGGGGCAACGTCGTAGCCAGTTTCTCAGGATCCTTCCAGAGTCTGGGTAACGTTGTTGCTGGGTCTTTATTAATAGCAGGGCTGTAGTAGTAGTGAAACCGAGTTGGGCACACAACAGGGCTGTGAGTCACTCGGACCTGGCTCGGGTCCCACGATCTCCTCCTCCCCCTGTGACCTTGTGTAAGGTGATCCCAGCTCAGAACCTCAGTTTCCTGCTCTGAAAACTGGGGCTAAATGTCCATCCTTTTTTGGATGGCTGGGAGGATCCAGGGTAAAGCCCCACCCCACGCCCTGCACGGAGCCAGGCTCAGAGCAGATGCTGAGGCCAGCAAAGAAGTCCTTTTGCCCGGTGCATCTCTTGGCTATTAGAGCCCCTGGGTCTGAGGGAGGAGGGGCTGGGGGTCTGGACTCCTGGGTCCGAGGGAGGAGGGGCTGGGGGCAGGACTCCTGGGTCTGAGGGAGGAGGGGCTGGGGGTCTGGATTCCTGGGTCTGAGGGAGGAGGGGCTGGGTTCTGGACAACCTGGTCTGAAGGAGGAGGGGCTGGGGGCAGGACTCCTGGGTCTGAGGGAAGAGAAGCCAGGACTCCTAGGTCTGAGGGAGGAGGAGACTGGGGGCCTGGAGTCCTGGGTCTGAGGGAGGAGGGGGCTGGGGGCAGGACTCCAGGGTCTGAGGGAGGAGGGGGCTGGGGCCTGGACTCCAGGGTCTGAGGGAGGAGGGGCTGGGGGGCAGGACTCCTGGGTCTGAGGGAGGAGGGGCTGGGTTCTGGACAACCTGGTCTGAGGGAGGAGGGTCTGGGGTCTGGACTCCTGGGTCTGAGGGAGGAGGGGCTGGGGGCCTGGACTCCTGGGTTTGAGGAAGGAGGGTCTGGGTGCCTGGACTTCTGGGTCTGAGGGAGGAGGGGGTTGCGGGGTCTGGACTCCTGGGTCTGAGGGAGGAGGGGCTGGGTTCTGGACAACCTGGTCTGAGGGAGGAGGGTCTGGGGTCTGGACTCCTGGGTCTGAGGGAGGAGGGGCTGGGGGCCTGGACTCCTGGGTTTGAGGAAGGAGGGTCTGGGTGCCTGGACTTCTGGGTCTGAGGGAGGAGGGGGTTGCGGGGTCTGGACTCCTGGGTCTGAGGGAGGAGGGGCTGGGGGCCTGGACTCCTGGTCTGAGGGAGGAGGGACTGGGGGCCTGGACTCCTGGTCTGAGGGAGGAGGGACTGGGGGCCTGGACTCCTGGTCTGAGGGAGGAGGGACTGGGGGCCTGGACTCCTGGTCTGAGGGAGGAGGAGGCTGAGGGTCTGAACTCCTCCTGGTCTGAGGGAGGAGGGGGCTGGGGACTCAATATTAAAGAACGGGACTTTGGGAATGGTCTCCCTGGTTCCTGGAGGCCAGACCCCCATCCCATGGAGGAAGACAGAATGCACGGAGCTCTGGATATCCCATCCCAAGTAAGGTATGTCAAGGGGCCTGTCTCCCCTTTTCCCACTGCCCTCAGGCCTGGCCCTTGGGGGTTCACAATACGTTTTGTCCCCTCTGTCCTGGGACCAGAGCCCAGAGTCCAAGCTGGTCTAAGTTTGGAAGGGGGAGGGAGGGGGGCAGCGGGTCAGAGGGGGTGAGGGAGGGGTGTGGGGGGGACAGGATGTCTCTGAGCTGTCACACACACCCCTGTCCCGGGCTCAGAGAAAGGGAGGGACAAAGGCTCTGAGAGAGAGAGTTAGGAACAAAGGCAGGAGGAGTGAGACAGAGAGACACTCGGGAGAGCAGGCCAGAGTGAGGCCGAGCGGGAGAACAGAAAAGCAGAGACAGGGGAGAACGGGGGGCCACGGAGTGTGGACTGTCCTGAATGACAGACAGTGGGGACAACAGTGGGGACAACAGTGGGGACGAGCGCAGGGGCAGGGAGACCCACCCTGAGGCCTGAGAGCCGGGACAGGGAGGGAGGAGAGAGAGACCGAGAAAGAGAATCACACAGAAGCAACGATACCGCGAGGTCAGAGAGGGCAAGGAGGTTTGGGAGGGAGAGAGAGGCCGACAGGATAATACAGACGGACACACAGAGACCAGGGCCGACGAGGAGGTAAAAGTCGGGCGGAGGATGTCACAGAAATCCTGACCAGGCAGGGGGAGACCGACACAGGCCCTTTGACACGGGCTCTAGATCTCAGCTCTGCTGGGCCTGTGGGGCCGGTGGGGCTCGGTGGACCCAGACAGGAGGTGCTTGCTCAAAGGCCGGCTGACACCAGGGGACCCTGACATGGAGCTAAGGGACCCCGAGAACCATGAGGATGGGGACCCAGAGGTGAGAGCCGGGAGACGAGGGAAAGGCAGCAGAGATGCAGAAAAACAGAGTCGGAGATAGACACACGGAGGGACAGTGAGCAGACACACAGAGAGTAATGGAAGAGACCGGGAAACAGAAACATCAGAGACCCAGAATGACGCAAACCCAAGGATACACAGCAAGACCGAGGCTGTCAGGGAAACAGGCTCAGAAAGAAAGAGCAAAGCACTGGATGAGGAGGATGGAGAGAGAATCGGGTGGGGTGGGGGTTGTGTCGGCTGAGGGCACAGTCCCAACCTGGGCGGGGGGCTCCTGGTGGTTCCCACTGACGGAGGTGGGCAGGGTCTCCGAGACAATCACCCTTAACCCCGCTAGGACACAAAAACAGGTGGCCCTAAGGCCAGTGAGTCATTATGACTCATCCTCCTCCCCGGGGACAATGACCCTATAACCCTGGCACCCCACATCAGCCCTGGGCTGGGCCTCCAATTTCCCCCACTGCTCTCAGTGGGCCCCAGACTCACCCCCTCCCCACTTCTACTCCTCTCCTACAGGAGGACACAGCTACGGCCCTCCAACGGCTCGTGGAGCTGACAGCCACCAGGGTGACCCCACTGAGAAATCTGCGTGTTCAGTACCGCCTCATCCGAGAGCTTGGCTCTGGCTCCTATGGCCGCGTACTCCTTGCCCGGCCTCGCCAAGGAGGTGAGTTGGACCACCAGAGGGCAGGCCCTAGAACTTCCCCATAATAGGGTCCTCAGAAGCCACTGAGACAAGGAGCACCCTCAGGAGATGATGGGGGCCCTTCATCTGGATGGGGGTTCTCAGAAAGTTAAGAGCTCTTTGGTCCTCCAATAAACAGAGCCCATCCAAAGAAGGTAAGAGACTTTCCTGAGGCCACGCAGCAAGGCAGGAAGGCAGCTTGGACTGGAACTCAAGTCACCACGTCCCCTACTTTATTCGAGACAAAACTGAGGCTCAGAGAGGGTAAGACCGTTGTGCAAGGCCACACAGAGCAGGAAGAGTCCTCAGGGAAGGTCACCTTCAACCCCTACTTCATACAAGGACAAACTGGAAGCACAGAGAGGTCAGACACTGCCACTCTTGTTTTTGCACATGAAACATCTGAGGCTCAGAGAGGTTAGGCAGTTTGCCTAAGGCCCCACAGCAAAGATCAGGGCTCCCTGAGTTCCCTTCTGCACCCATTTTCCCGGCAGGTCCTGCTGTGGCCCTGAAGCTCCTGCGTCGAGACATGGTCCTGAGAACCACCTTTCTGAGAGAGTTCTGTGTGGGCCGCTGTGTCTCATCACACCCAGGCTTACTCCAGACCCTAGCAGGACCCCTGCAGACCCCCCGACACTTTGCCTTTGCCCAGGAGTATGCACCATATGGAGACCTCAGCGGGATGCTGCAGGAACGGGTGAGGCAGGTTGGGGACAAAGGTCGGGACTGCTTATCCCATGTACAGCTCTGTCCCTAACCCACTCCTATCACCAATCCTGACACCCAAACCCGTCTTCAAGCTCGCTCTGTCCTAAGCCCCCAGACAACCTCCTTATTTCTAATTGTCAGTGCAATCCCATGCCTAACTCTAACCTTAAGCCACCCGACCACTCAACACAGGTTTGCACGGGCAGGGGGTTGGATTTGGGGTTGGGGATGAAGTTAGGGGTGGCATTTTAATTGGCACTGGGGTTGGGAGTGTGGGAGTGGGTGAAGTTGGGTGGGTTGAGTTTATGTTTGATTATGGAATGGTAATGGGTGTGAAAAGTATTGATGGGGTTGCAGAGTGAGACAGGGATGGGTAAGGATATGTATACAGACTGAGTTGGAGATGGGCTGTACTGAGGTTTCCTCTGGTGAGGAGACCAGGTCAGGACTGAATCCATGAGATTCTGGGGGCACATGAGTTTGAAGATTAGAGTGAGACCATCTTTAAGAATAGATTTTGGATTTGAGATAAGGCTGGAGATAAACAGATGGAAAAAGAGAAGGGAGGGAGACAGATGAATGGATGGATGGATGGATGGGTGGATGGGTGGATGGATGGATGATTGGAAAGATGCATGGATGAAAAGACAGGTGGGTGGAAAGATCCGGTGGGTGGGAGGATGGATGGATTGAAGGATGGATGGGTGGATGGATGGATGGATGGACGGATGGATGGATGGATGGACAGACGGATGGATGGATGGATGGGTGGGTGGGTGGATGGATGGATGGATGGATAGACGGACGGATGGATGGATGGGTGGGTGGGTGGGTGGATGGACTGAAGGATGGATGGGTGGATGGATGGATGGATGGACGGACGGATGGATGGATGGATGGACGGATGGATGGATGGGTGGATGCATGGATGGATGGACGGACGGATGGATGGATGGGTGGGTGGGTGGGTGGATGGATTGAAGGATGGATGGGTGGATGGATGGATGGATGGACGGATGGATGGATGGATGGACAGACGGATGGATGGATGGATGGGTGAGTGGATGGGTGGATGGATGGATTGAAGGATGGATGGGTGGATGGATGGACGGACTGACAGATGGACGGATGGATGGATGGGTGGGTGGGTGGGTGGATGGATGGATGGATGGACGGACGGATGGATGGATGGGTGGGTGGGTGGGTGGGTGGGTGGATTGAAGGATGGATGGGTGGATGGATGGATGGATGGATGGACGGACGGATGGATGGATGGATGGACAGACGGATGGATGGATGGACGGACGGATGGATGGATGGGTGGATGGTAGATACATGGAAGGAAGCAAGGAAGAATGGATGGATTTTGGTTATTAAATATTTGAATAAATCACTGGATTGCTGACTTGCTGGTGGAAAGGATGTTAAGCCGAAACCCTGCTGTGTAGAATGTTGACTGGATGAGAGGTTGGATGGATGGATTGCTGACTAGCTGCCTGGCTAGCTTGATAGATAGATTTCTCAATTGACTGATGAAATAAACTGACTTTAGATTGGGGTCTGAGTTAGATACAGGATCTAAATTAGTAGGGACTAAGATTAGGATAAAATATGAGATTTGGGTTCCCATTGGAGATCTGGGTGGTAGGGCTAGAGGAGATAAGAAATGTAAGGAGTGGGTCTGAGTATGAGGGTTAGGAGAAACCTTGGTGGAAGCTAAAAGAGCTTCTGGTTCAGTCTGGGGTTCCAGTGACGACATACATGGGGGTTAGAGTGCAGGGCGGCTGCAGATTGTGGCTGAGGATAATCTGGAGAAGGTGTTAGGGGTGCGGTGGAGACACTAGAGGTAGCCACTGGTCTGAGGTTCTGAATTCTTGAACCGCAAGAAACAAAATAAAGAAGGAGCCTGACTTTCATCTCTCCTTGACCCCAGGGCCTCCCAGAGCTGCTGGTGAAGAGGGTGGTGGCCCAGCTAGCCGGAGCCCTGGACTTCCTCCATGGCCGGGGGCTGGTCCATGCGGATGTCAAGCCAGACAATGTGCTGGTCTTTGACCCTGTCTGCAGCCGTGTGGCCCTAGGTGACCTAGGTCTGACCCGGCCCGAGGGCAGTCCAACCCCTGCCCCACCAGGGCCGCTGCCCTCCGCCCCACCCGAGCTCTGCCTCTTGCTGCCACCTGACACCCTGCCCCTGCGCCCAGCGGTGGACTCCTGGGGCCTGGGGGTGCTTCTCTTCTGCGCTGCCACTGCCTGTTTCCCCTGGGATGTGGCACTGGCCCCTGACCCCGAGTTCGAGGCCTTTGCTGGCTGGCTGACCACCAAGCCCCAGCCGCCTCAACCACCCCCCCCTTGGGACCAGTTTGCTCCCCCAGCTCTGGCATTGCTCCAGGGGCTTCTAGACCTGGATCCCGAGACTAGGAGCCCCCCGCTGGTTGTCCTGGACTTCTTGGGGGATGACTGGGGGTTAGAGAGGAACAGAGAGGGGTCTGGGGGCTTGGGGGACATGTCTGGTGAAGATGGGGAGGAGGAGGAAGAGGGGGGAGCGAGCCTGGAAGAGGGGACAGAGGAGGAAGAGGAGGAGGAGGAGGAGGAGGAGCAGGAGGGCAAAGGTGGCAGGAGGATGGGGACAGATGGGGGAGCTCCCTGACCAGGTGACTGAGACAGGTGGCCACAGCCTGGGCCAGAGGCCCCTCCCGCAGCCTCCCTCCCCCAACCCTGGCCACCTGGATGGAGACAGCTGCTCCCGGGAGGACAGGGATGGAACATACTGCATCTCACCCTGCTGAGGGCTGGACTGGGGCGCACAATTTCCCTCTCAGCTGAGGACCCGGGAGCCCAAGACCCAGCCCCTCCTCCCTCAGACCCGGGAGTCTAGGCCCCCAGCCCCTCTTCCTTCTGTCCTGAATGTGTCTTCTTGAAGGAAGGCACTGTTTCTGCAGACGCATTTCTGCAGTGCAGGGACATGCTGAATCCTCATCACGGACTTCTGATGGGGTCACTCATCCCCACCAAGACCCGGTTGACGCTCACCGTCCCTGTCACTAAATCTGGGCTTTCAGGATCTGACTGAAACCTGATGATGGACACCTCATCTCCTTCTCCCATTTCCCGGGGCTCTGGGTGACATATTGGGGAAGTCACTCATTCTTTCTGGACCTAAATACACACACACACACACACACACACACACACACACACTTCCGGCAGCTACTTCTTGCGTCCTCCCCAAGAATGCCGTTGTCCGCAGCTCAGTGCCTCCAAGAAGTGGACCTCTCCCCAGGCCCTCTCCAGCCTCGGGAACTTTTATCCGGGTGACCTGTGTCTCCCATCTTTTTCGGCCTCACCTCCTGTGCTGTCCAGGATGGACTTGTTTTTGTTTTTGTTTTCTGTTTCGACATCCTTTCCGCTCCCACATGGCGAGTGCCCTGCGCCGGCTCCCTACGAGCACAGAGCACCAAGGTGTGTGACTGTCCCAGGCGTGTGGACCTCAGAGCCGTCCATGTGGAGGGCCACAGCTGCTTTGGAAGACCGTGCATTCACCTGGGCCAGGCTGGGAGCCGTGTGCCCCACGACACACATGCAGGCACACATACCCCTTGCTTATGACGCTTCACACCTGCAGGGCAGGGGCTGCGTGCATCTGGCCCCGGCACCCGGCAGAGTCAGGAATGGGAACTGCTCCCTCCACGGGAATCCGTCCCTCGTGCCTTCTAGACTTAAACACGTGGGTCCACCAAGCACAGTGTGGTGTCCCGGATTGGACCCGGGGACAGCGTAAGGTTGTTGGCGGAGGCGTCTGAGTGATGATTTCTTTGTTTGGACAAATGTGGGGTCATTGGTTGTGTCAGATATCAACCTGGTGGGGAACGGGGGACGGCCCGGCAGTTCTCAGCACCATCTTTCAGGCTGTTCTGGAAATCTAACGTTATTCTGAAATAAAGGTTTATTAAAAAAAAAAAAAAATGAAGTGAGTCCACAGTGGTCCTCTTGCTGTAAACCTGGCGAGGAGATGTGACATCCCAGGCCCCCGGCCCCTCCTCCCTCAGACCCTGGAGATTCTGCCTACCCCCTCCCTCCAACTTTAAAGTCTTCGGATTCAGAACGCAGACCTCCCCTCCCCTCCCCTCCCCTCCCTTCCCAGTTGCTCCACCACCTGCTTCCCCTCTGCCCCAAGTCTGAGATCATCTCTCACTGCATCGTTCTGGAATCTCGTTGTCTCATCCTTTCCCCAAACAGGACCCCAGTGTCTCATCCCCTGGACACCCCTCACCAAACACTTGTGTCTGACCTGTCAATGGGGCATTGATGGGGCAGCTGGGTGGGGTCAAGGCAGGGGCAAGCAAGAGAAATGATGTCATCCTCTACGGTGGCCTGGACTCCTGGGTCTGAGGGAGGGGGCACTGGGGTCCTAGAGTCCTGGGTCTGAGGGAGGAGGATCTGAGGGAGGAGGGGCTGGTGGCCTGGACTCCTGGATCTGAGGGAGGAGGCGAATGGGAGCCCGGACTCCTGGGTCTGAGGGAGGAGGCGCTGGGGGCCTGGGCTCCCAGGTCTGAGGGAGGAGGGGCTGGAGCCTGGACTCCCAGGTCTGAGGGAGGAGGGGGCTGGGGGCCTGGGTCTGGGACACATTTCTGACAGCAGCCAGTTCTAGGAGTCAACACACGATGTCGCTCTGGCCCCAGTGGGGTAGAAGGGGCGGGGCCAGGGGCGGGGCCTACGACCCCCTAGGTGGGGGCGGGGTCTGCTCCCGGGCAGGCCTCTGCTGGCATGGGATCTAGTGCTGGGCACTGACCACAGCAGGCAGCGAAGGGTCGGGCAAGCTTTGGAGAAGGTGAGGCTTGGAGGCCGGAGCCCAGGTCAGGAGGAGGCAAGGGTTAAGCCGCGTGAGGTGGGCAGCACCTGATAGTGAAGCCGGGCAGTTGGCCACAGTCCTAGGTCCCTCAGAGGGCCGGGGCTGAACTTTGAGGCCGTAGGGTGGTTGAGGGTTAGGGAAAGAGAGTCTGGGAGTCAAAAGATGTGTGAGTCATATAAGGTTCAGGAGAGGGGTGGGCTGGTGGTCCAGACTCCCGGTCTGAGGGAGGAGGGAGCGGGGGGGGGGTGGTTGGTCTGGACTCCTGGGTCTGAGGGAGGAGGTGCTGGAGGGACTGGAGTCCTGGGTCTGAGCGGGGAGGAGAGGGAGCCTGGAGTCCTGAATCTGAGGGAGGAGGGGCTGGGGCAGGACTCCTGGGTCTGAGGGAGGAGGTCCTGGGGGCCAGGACTCCTGGTCTGAGGGAGGAGGGACTGGGGGCCAGGACTCCTGGGTCTGAGAGAGGAGGAGTAAGGTCAGAGCTGGACCCCAGGCGTCTCAAGGACTTGGGGACTTCTCCCAAGTGCTTGCTCCCATCCAGGTCCCAGCGTCCCCACGGCCCTGGCGTGCGCAGCCGCCCTCCCCAGCCCCTGGAGGCAGAGAACACCTGTTTGCTCTTAGGCGAAAGAGGCTACTCATCCACCCCCAGGGCCCAAGTCTGTTTGCTTTGGAAACAAGGTGGGGGGTGTCTCGAGTTATCTGGTTCATCTTTCACCCTTGGGCCATTGGGTGGCGCAGGGATGTGGGGGCAGGGGCGAGAGATATCTGTGACCTAAGGCTTGACCTCACCCCAACCCGCAACTGGTCTCCCCACTCCTCAGATGCGGCTAATGAAGAGAGAGACTGAGTCACAGTGGGGAGTGCCAATGAGCCCCTAGCCCCAGGAGTCTAGACCCCCCCCCCAGCCCCCTCCTCCCTCAGGCCCAGGAGGCCAGACTCGCAGCCCCTCGTCCCTTGGGCCCCAGGTCTAGCAGGACCTCGGCCCTGGGTCACTGTCTCTACTCTGCCCTGCAGAGATGCCCGGCAAACAGTCAGATGAGGAACAGGTGGAGACGGGGGCTGCGGAGAACTTGGCCGAGGAGGACCTAGGGGGCCTCACGGCAGAGGAGCTCCGGCAGGGCCAGGAGGCAGCCCTGGAGCTAGAGGACATGATGGCGCTAAGTGCCCAGACCCTGGTCCGAGCCGAGGTGGACGAGCTTTACCAGCAAGTGCGTCCCCTGGGCCAGGGCCGCTTCGGCCGGGTCCTGCTGGTCACCCATCGCCAGAAAGGTACCAGGGCCTGGAGACAGATATTGGAGGGGCAGAGGGTGGCGGACTGGGCCCCGGCAGAAGCTAGCCGAGGCCGGGGAGTCCGTAAACGTGAACCAAGCGTTGCCTCTGCCCCTTCCGGGCTGTGTGTTCTCGGGAAGTTCCCTACCCTCTCTGAGCCTCGGCCTCCTCCTTCGGAAATGCGGGTGATGATTCCTTCTCTGGAAAGACTGTGTTTTTCTCTAAGTGTATGTCGATGGCTCGAGTTGCCGGTAAGAAAGGGGAGCAAGACAGAGTCCCTCCCTCTGGCGCTCACATGTGGCCAGCTTAGCGGTCGCCATGGGGATGATGCAGACTCATGCCGTCTGCCAGGTACTTAGCAAGGCTGGTGCACAGTGGGCCTGCAGGGCACACTGCCCCCACCCCCCCGTCTGTGAACACATCCTCTGTCCTTCCCCTGAAACAGGGACAGTATGGATGGACTCGGAGTCGGTGTCAATTCGGGCTTCCAAGGCCACCTTGGGGGCTCTGCCCTGTCCTGGGTGGTTGCTGCCTGGAAGCCAGAGATCAATCTGAGTCAGCCCTGCCTTCAAGGAGGAGCTCCAGGATGGATAGGGACAGAGACAGTACTGGCGTGCTTGGGCGGCCCAGACAAGGCCCCACGGACTAGGGCGGCTGAAAACATAGGGATTTGTTTGCTCACACCTGTGGGGGCCGGAAGTCCGAGACCCTGGTGTGGGCAGACTCAGTCTCCTCCGAGGCCTCTCTCCTTGGCTTGCACACGGCCCGTCTTCTCCCAGTGTCCTCACATGTGCGTGTCTGTGTCCAGCTTCCTCCTTTTATAGGGACGCCAGTCGCGGTGGACTGTGACCTCATTTTACCTCTTCAAGACCCTATCTCCAAATACGGTTATGTTCTGTGAAACTGGGAGTGAGGACCCTGACGTCAGGATTTGGGGAGGGGGGGTGCACGGTTCAGCCCATGACGGAGAGACAGGCAGACAGAGATGCAGACGTGAGTCGTCGCAGAACGTCGAGGCACCGGCAGTAATGGGGACACGGGGGGCGGGCACTGCTTCATTCGACCTTCTGGGTGCCCGCCCCACGCTGGGAGGCAGTGGGGGCATCGAGGTAGAGACCCAGAGCCCCTGAGGGCTCACAGCGCAGAGCGAGCGCAGAGGGACGGGTGCCATCAAAATAGAAGGTGGCATGTGCCATGATGGCGGGAATCCAGGGTACTTGCAGACGGTCAGAAAAGGCGCCGCTGCATCCGGCTGGGGGGTGGGAAGAGAATGGTCGGCGTTTTAGGTGAGGAGGTGACCTCTCTCCATCACGCACGGCCTCCTGATGCAGGAGGCTGGGCCCTCACGGCTGCTGGGGAATCAAAAAATGGAAGTCACCAGAGTTCCTGGCTTCGGGGAACTTCGTTCCAGGAAATGGCTTGCATGGGTGACAACCTCCTTAGGATTCCTCCTTGATCAGATCGATTCCCCAGTGCAGGACGTCTTTTCTCCCACTGCCTTCGACGTGGCTTTTGTGCCCGGGGTTTTGTTGGGATGAGGGGCTTTGCAAACTAGGTCATGTGAGGTTCTGAGTTCGGTCTACGGGGCTCCCCTCCGTCCGCTCTGAGACAGCGGGGCAGAAACTCACCGAATGCCTGCATTATTACGGTCATTACCGCTGGCAGTGTTTTCGTGGCCATCTGGGGTGGGCAGGGTAGGGAGGCAGGGATTGGAAGACACGGCGACGGCATGCGGGGACGAGTCTGGGCTGAGGGGCCGGCAAGGTGACCCTGGGCTCTCACACTCCTTCCACACCTGTCTCTGCTGCCCCCAGGCACTACCCTGGCCCTGAAGGAACTCCCAAAGGCCTCCACGTCTCTCCGCGGCTTCCTGTATGAGTTCTGCGTGGGCCTCTCGCTGGGCACACATTCGGCCATAGTAGCGGCCTACGGCATCGGCATCGAGTCCGCCACCTCCTACAGCTTCCTGACGGAGCCTGTCCTGTGTGGGGACCTCATCACCTTCATCCAGCCCAAGGTGGGTAGGTGGACCCCGAGCAGGCCTCCGAGGGTGTCCCTCTGGGGCTCAGGAGTGCGCTCACCGAGTTGGGCTTCACCCAGCCTCACTGTAGCCCCCGAGGCCCCTCATGGGGCCTCCCTGGAGGGGAGAGAACCGACACTATCCCCCACTGAGATTCACCGGCCCTCACGGGCTCACCCCAGGCCTCACTGGGTTTCACTGAGCCTCATGGGGGTCACAGGAGCCCTCACGGGGTCACACTAGGCCCCCCCGGGCCCATCGGGGTCACACGCTAGGCCTCACCGTGGCAGACTTATCTCAGGTCGTGCATTCTCCGGGGCGTCCCTGGGGCTGGGGAGACGCTCCCCCGGGGTTGGCCGGGGCGGGGCGGAGGGCCCTGACGCCGGTCCCCCGCAGGTGGGCCTCCCGCAGCCGGCCGTACAGCGCTGCGCGGCTCAGCTGGCCTCGGCCCTGGAGCACATCCACTCCCGCGGCCTGGTGTACCGGGACGTCAAGCCCGAGAACGTGCTGGTGTGCGACCCTGCCTGCCAGCGGGTCAAACTGACCGACTTCGGCCACACGCGGCCCCGCGGGACCCTGCTGCGCCTGACCGGGCCGCCCATCCCTTACACGGCCCCCGAGCTCTGCTGCCCCCCGCCCCTCCCCGAGGGCCTGCCCATCCAGCCTGCCCTGGACGCCTGGGCGCTGGGGGTCCTGCTCTTCTGCCTCCTCACCGGCTACTTCCCCTGGGACCAGCCCCTGGCCGAGGCCGACCCCTTCTACGACGACTTCCTCATCTGGCAGGCGTCCGGCCAGCCCCGGGACCGTCCGCAGCCCTGGTTCGGCCTGACGCCGGCGGCGGACAGTCTCCTGTGGGGGCTGCTGGATCCTCGCCCCCGCAAGAGGAGCCCCGTGGGCTCCGTCCAGGACTACCTGGGGCGTCCCTGGAGGCAGCGGGAGGGGGAGGCTGAGGCGGTGGATGAGGGGGACGGACAGGAGGACGGAGAGTGAGCGGGCACAGCCTGAGCCCGCCTTCCTGCAGAGACTCTGGAAGGGAGCCGGGTGGGCCCCACATCCTGAGGTCTCCTCCGCCTTCACGGGGTGGCTGGTGGCTTCCCTCTCACCTCTTCGCCCCTCTCGGCCTTCCTTTCCTCCCGCGTGGGCATTCCGTGTCCCTCGCGTGGCCTGGGGGGCCTCCGTTGTCACCGTCGCCATCTGCCCCGGGGCTTCGGCAAACGCCGGTGCCTTTGCCTGTGGCCTCGTGGCTCATTTCCTCACCTCCCGCTCCTCAGCGAAGCCCCCCACCCCCCACCGGGCAGCTGCATGTCTTCGCTCTCTGCCCCCCTTCCCTCTGTGACATACACGTGGGTCTGTGTCCTGCTGGGGGACAGGGGTCCAGCCTGTCCTGGGGGGTCCCCCACGTAGCTGTCTCTGTCCTGGTCCATAGCAAGGGGCCGGGGAATGCGTGTACAATAAACGAACCCGTCTGGTTTGTGTCCCTGTCTTCCTGCCCATCTTTCTCTGCTCCCAGGCTGGGCTTCACTTACTCCCGCTGCCCTGTTCTTCTGCCTGCACGCCAGGCTGTCACCCTCCTGATAATGTGTCCTCTCTTCTCTCACCCAACTTCATCTGGCACCTAGGTCTCCATGATGCTGTTGGTCTGTCACCTTGGGAAAGAGAAGGGCAATGCACATGCTGGACCGTGTTGTCAGGAAGAGAGAGAGAGAGAGAGGGAGGGAGAGACGGAAAGAATGGCAGAAAACGGTCCCGTGTGGCCGTGCTGCGGGCCAGAGGCCAGCCGCACGCATGTCTGTGAGTGAGCCTGCTTCTGCGAGGACCTGTGTGTGAGCAGAGGCACTGAGCGTCAGAGCCATCCGTGGATAGGAGCCTGAGCTGGCCTGGAGCGTGGCCGTGAGCGTCTGAGCCCGTGGGGGGTTGGGGGGGGGAGACGGTGAGGGCACGACTGTGTCTCTGTGGATGATGTGATTGTGCTGCGTGTGTCGGAGCGTCTGAGCCTGTGTGTGAGGGGACTGGGTGGAAGTTTGCACGCACCTTGCTCCGTGCGTGTGGACGTCGGGCCTGTTGTGTGTCCGTGAGACCTTGAGTATGTGTGTGTGCGGCAGGAGGAAAGTCACCCAGGCGCCACTGCCAGTCACCGGCCGGGCCCCTCTCTCCTTCACACCTTCCCCCCTCCACCCAGGCCCCTTCTTGGCAGCTGCCCTGTTTGCAAACACTCTGTCTTCCTCTCCTCGCCCTCTTTGGCCACCAGCCCAGAGCAAGGCTACAACTCAGAGCTGGATCGTGTGTCACTCTCTCCCAGGCCCTCACCACCCCCTCCAGTGCCCCTGCTGTGGCCTCAAGGCGCTACATGGGCAGGGGGTGGGGTTTGGGGTGACCCCCAAAGCCCTTCATTCTAGGTTCAATCCAGAGGACTAGGGACATGGCCCCTGTCCCAGGCAACCCAGGTGAGCTTACTGGAGTAGGGACCACTGGAGAGAACCAGACAGGGAGGTAGATAAGTGGCGGCCGGGGCGGGGGGGGGGGGGGGCATGATCAGGACCTCCTGCCATCTTATCCGTGAATCTGAAATAGCCTGAGCCATCACGCCAAGAATGTGTCCCAAAGAAGCTGGAGGTGGCTGGGGCAGGGTGGAGCTGGGTAAGAGGGGAGTGGAGATAGGAGGGGCAGGCAGCCCCCCCCCCCCAACCGGGCATGGCAGAGGGTGTTAATTGGTGGCAGCAGCTGAGGATTAACTGGGAGTGATAATCACCCAGTCGGGGGCCCCAGGGCAGGGGAGGAGGACCAAGATTCCCAGGAAAGGCCTGAAAGGGGCAGGGGCAGTGCTAATTAATATTAGTTACTTACTAAATAAAACTTAATACTGATCATAAAACTTAACAGTAAAGAAGCCATGCTCCTCGAGCAGCAGCCCCCCCCCCCCCGCCCGCTGCAGACACATCTGCCCGCTCGCTAGGACCCTCCCCATTTCACAGGTAGGAGCCACAGGGGCAGCCAGGGCAGCCAAGGTAGCACCTTGGGGGCAGGGGCAGGGGCGGAGCCAGGAGTCAAACCCAGATTGCATCTTCAGGCTGTCAGCACCAAAAGGGTCCCGCACAGCGGGCTGGGGTTTGTGTGGGCGTGAGTCAGCGTGAGGGAGTGTGTGTGGGTATACGTGTGTGCGTGAGTGTGCATGGGGGCTTGTGTGAGTGTATGCCTGTGGCTGTGAGGCAGACGCTCTTTCCTGGGAGGACACGGGCATTGGGGGTCGGGAGTAAATGATGGAGATAGAAATGGGAGGTCACAGGAGCCTCCAGACCCACTGACACGTGTTGACGAGGACGTGGAGAAGTTGGGCCCCCGTGCCGTGCTGGGGGGATGTGACACAGTGCAGCCACTGTGGACGACAGTCAGCAGTTCCTCAAAACATTAAACACAGAATTACCACGTGGCCCGGCAATTATGCTCCTAGTATGTGCCCACAGGAAACGAAAACGTGCGTCCACACAGATACTAATAGCAACGTTACTCACAAGAGCCAAAAAGCGGAAACCACCGAAATGTCCGTCAACAGATGAGCGGATGAACAAAATGTGGTCCATCCATACTCTGGAACATTACTTGGCCATGAAAAGGGACAAAGGGAGCACTGATACATGCCACAGCGTGGACGGACCTCACAAACACCACGGGAAGAGACAGGCCAGTCGTGGAAGATGATCCATCATAGGATTCCATTGTGGAGATGTCCAGAATAGGCCAATCGACAGAGGAGGAAATACTGGTGGTTGCTGAGGGTGGGGCTGTTGGGGACAATGGGAAATAGCCACTAAGGGGCACAGCGTTTCTTCTTGGGGGTGGTGATGGTGGTGGACACGTTCTAGAATTAGATCGTGGTATGTGTTGCACAATTCTCTATGTTAAAAGCCACTGAATTGTACACGGAGAAAGGGTGAATTTTATGACATGTAAATTTCATCTCAATGAGATGAAAAACAACAACAACAACAACAAACAAAATACCACAAAACAGGCTTTTCCCAGGTTCTCATGCCTTCATCGGTTTTTTTTCCTTCTCCGGTCCCTGAATCCCCATTAAAGAGAAAGGAAAAAGCCCTTCTGTCTTTGCAATAGCTCTGAATTAATCACAAACCAAGCCCTTAAATTCAGGACCCACTCCCTACTCCTCCTCCGATTTACAGAAAAGACAGTTGAGGCCCCGACAGGGAACACCCTACTTTCCAAAGAGCCTGAATTCCATCCCAGCTCTGGCCTGATTCCACAGTCTTTGTTCTTAAAACCCACCCAGCAATTCTAAAGTGTTCCCCGGGCCTGTGGCCATGAAGGACATTCTGCCCCCGACCAGCTGGGGAACCCCAAGCTTGCAAGATGGGCCATGTGGGTGTCCGGTGCAAAGTGAAAATGTGGAGTTTCTCGTTTAAAAAAAAAAAAAAAGTATTTCCGTCCTCTCTCTCTCCCTCTGCATGGGGATACTGGCTGGTAGATCCTCCCGGGGATGGGACCAGGATCCAGCCACTAGAGCCCATTAGGGAAGTGACTTGGCCTGAGCCCAGGCTCGTGCTTCACTGTCCCATCCACCTCACTTACAAAACACAAAACGAAAACTCATGAGGAACGTCAGGACGGTTGCCGCAGAGAATCAAACCCTTGCGGCCGCACCCAACCTGCACCCTGCTCGCATGGAGGGGAGGGGGGGGTTGCCTCGGGCCAGAGCAGGGCCAGCAGAGAAGCCTCTAGAAACAAGCTCTTTGGCAGTAGTCTTCTGCAGTTCGGTGCTCACACAGATATGCAAATGGCCTGGGCCATCCTTCTCACACATGAAGGCTGCCAGCCATGAATCACCTGCCTCCCTGTTACAACCCAGATTCTGATCTGGTGGGTCTGAGGCGGTGCTGGTGAGCCCCATGCCGCCAGAGCACGGTTCACACTTGCTGGTGCAAGGGACACAACTTGAGAGTACTGATCCTGCATCCTAGCTGAACTCTTACTAACACCAATCATTTGTGCACTGGATTCATTGGGGTTTTCTACACGGACAGTCATTATTGCCCACAGGAAAGGACAGATCTGTGTCTCTCTGTCCGCCCTTTGTGTGATTAAGGAAGTCCCCTCTTCTCCGACCCTGCTAAGAGTGTATGTGTGTAAACCGTGAATGGGTGTTGAATTTTATCAAATGTTTTTTCGGCATCAGTTGACCTTGCTAGGCCTCTGCAGCTACTGTTCTGGGCCTGGTGCAAGCTGGCGGGCACAGCAGAGGGCTCAGCCGTCCCGTGGGAGGTGTCCAGGTCAGGGCCAGCAGTAGGTGGAGGCTGGCCATCCACCCTGGCCTTGGGCCCCGGGGCCAGATGTTTGGGCTTAGCTGCCTGGCCAAGCAGGGATAGAGTGACCGGATAATTAAGCACTCGCCTCTTTGGGGCTGGCAGAAGGCAGCAGAGGGTGGAGGGACCTTGGGCCAGAGTCCCCTCCCCAACCTCAGCCCACTGACGGGGGAGCCCGAAGCCTAAAACCCCGTGGGGCCCTCTGGGGGGGACCCAGAGTTGGGGTGCACCTGCTCTAATCTACAAATGGGAAAGCAGACCTTTTGCCTCCAAGTTGGTGTGCAGCCCTGTGAGCCCCTAACTACCCAGGAGGGAAGGGGAAGGCAGGCAGAGGCCCCCCCTCAGCCCCCTCCTAGTTTGCCAGTCAGCAGTTCTGTAAGTCTGGGGCTTAATGAGACCCAGGGAACAGAATTCTCCGCGTGCTCCTTCGCCTGTTGACGGGGGCAGAGAGTCCATCTATCAGGACCCCCCGACATTATCCCTCCCCACCCCCAACAAGTAACTGGACCCCGCTGGCCTTTGCAGGACTGTGGGGGCGCCAGCTCCATGACCTTCCAACACCTCTGAGCCAGGCTCCCAACCGGGGAGAGGAGGAGGAGGGAACCGTCTCCTGCCTGAGGCCACAGGAGCCGAATCAGAGCTGGACCTCTCAAGACGGTCCCCAGTTTACAAGCCGAGACCGAGAGAGGGGAAGGGGCACACCCAAGGTCACTCAGAGAGGGGCCATCATGGGAGTCCTAACCCGGAACCCGAGGCCAATGTCAAAGCAGGCGAGTATGCATTGTATTATTCTGGGTTTGAGTTCCTACTCTGCTGTGTGGCCTTAGGCAAAGAGCTTGCCCTCTCTGAGCTTCAGTGTCCTTTTTGAAATGAGGCTCGAGTTCCTCCTGCAAAGGGCTGTGGTGAGGATGGAATGTAGTGTGTTAAGAGGGCACACTGGGTCAGGCACACAGAAGTGCATTCAGAAAGGGATCGTGATCATTCTTGTTAACTGAGCACATGATGTGCCGAGCTCTGTCCTAGCCCACACTACCTCATCTAATCCCCACAACTACCACCACCCCAAAGGCAGACACTATGACTATCTCTGTGCACCAGTGAAGAGGTGGAGAAAGTTCCCTTTCAGAGAAAGGAAACAAACCACCAGAGTCCCATTGCCTGGTCACGGTGTCGAGTCCAGGATACTCTGACTTATGAGCAAGAACCCTGGGTCAGACAAGCCTGGGTCCCATTCACGGCTCCATTATGTATGCCCTGAATGACCCAGGCCCTCAGTGCCCTGATCCGTAAAAAAGGGGATACGTACAATAACAGCTATCCCAGAACGAACACTTATCAAGAGCCAGGCCCTGTGTTATCCACACTTACATATGTGTTAATTTATCATTTAATCGGCACAGCAACCCATAAGGTGTGTCTTTATTATCCCTCCTTCATAGCTGGAAAAACTCACACCTAGAAATTAAGAAACTGGCTCAGTCTCACACGCACAAGGACTCAAACTCAGGCATTCAGGCTCCAAAGCTCACCCTGTCTCTGCTGAGCTGTGGTAACAGTACCCTCCTCAGCAGGTGTTCATGAAGATAAAGTGTCGTTAGGCACATAAAGCCCTGAAAACAGAGCCTGACCTAAAGGAAGTACCCAACAAATATTAGTCATTATTATTATTGTCATGTACTCACTCATTCAAAAGATATTTATGGAGTGTGGTCCCTGCATCAGGCTCTAAGAGCCGGGCATACATCTGTGAATAGGACAACGATTTCTGCCTTCATAGGGCTTCACCAGCTCCCATGGTGGCATCATCTTCATCACCATCATCTCCATCATGATTTTCATCACCATGATCATTACCATCATGCCCATCACCACTATTATTACCATCATCTCCACCATGATCTTCATCGCCATCACACCCATGAACATCATCATCTCCACCATGACCTTCATCACCATCACGCCCATGACCACCATCATCATCATCTCCACCATGATCTTTATCACCATCACGCCCATGACCACCATCACCATCATCTCCACCATGACCTTCATCACCATCACACCCATGACCACCATCATCATCTCCATGACCTTCATCACCATCACGCCCATGACCACCATCATCATCATCATCTCCATCATGATCTTCATCACCACAATCATCACCATCATTCCCATGACCACCACCATCATCATCCTCTCCACCATGATCTTCATCACCATGATCATCGACATCATGCCCACGACCATGATCACCTTCATCGTCATCATCACCACTTCCATTGTCATCATCACCACCATGATCATCTCCCACATTACTTCCATCACCATCATCCTTGTGACCACTATCATTGTCACCATCATGACCATCACCATCATCATTCTCACTACATATAGTCACTATGACCATCATGATCATCACCCATCATCACCAGCATCCTCATCATAAAATCAGTGCCTTGCATGGTGCCTGTGGCATTCATAAATCAAGGTCACTCTTGTGATTCCATCTCCCTGGGGTTCCCCTAGGTCCCCACAAATGTCATTGATATCTTGTTTTTAATTAGATACTTTGGTTTTCATTTTTTGATTGAGAGCATTTTAAGCCCCTCAAATCCCATATAGGGTCACACATCTCCCCTCAGAGGCCTTTCTTCCTCCTCTGGGGTGGTGGTGGTTGGTGCAGGTGTGCTGGGGGGCCAGGCTCTCTCGGCCAGTCTCTTTACAACCTCACCCAGCTGCCCCAGACCCCGGGTGGCCTCCACCAGCTGAGTCAGCCCCAGTTCCAGAGCTTGGCGCTGCTGCTGGTCCTGCTTCAGGACCTGGGTCAGCCTCTGCAGCTGGCCACTCACATCCCTCACAGCAGCCACTAGCTCTACCAGGGCAGGCGGCTCACAGGCCATGACCTTTACAGGTGGTGCTGGAGTCACACATGGGCCAACGGGGTCTGGGTCCTGCCCAGGGGTTGGCCTTAGGGTGAAATGGTCAGGAGGAGGTTGATCCAAGGGGTGGACCATGGAAGACAGATGGAGGTCAGAGGTCCCTGTGGGGTCAGAGGCTGAGTGTGGGGTCTGGGTGGGTGGTGGAGTTGGTTTGGGGCTCTGGCTTCTTGGTGGTTGGAAATCCTCAGTGGACAGTGTGTCCATGCTTGGGCCTGGAGAAGACCTGGGGTGGCTGGACTCTGAGGCTGGAAAAGGCACTAGGCTGGACATCTGAGAGAGATGAGCAGCTCCCATGGAGGTCAACCAGGGGTGCAGGCTGGGCTTGACTGCTGGCGCTGGAGTGGGAGAGAACTCTGTTCCCAAGGAAGTTAGAATGGATTTGACAGTAACCACAGGGGTTGAGGTAGGGTCAGCAGTCATGGTGGGATGAGTAGAGGTGGTAGAATGAGGGGTCATGGTGGAGTCAGGGGTCGTGGCAGGGTAACTGGTTGTGATAGGGTGGGGGGTTGTAGTGGGTTGAGCACTGGTAGAATGAGGGGGTGTGGTGGACTGAGGGGTCGTGGTGGGGTATGGGGTTGTGGTAGGGTGAAGGGTTGTGGTGGGGTGAGGGGTTGTGGTAAGGTAAAGGGGTGTGGTGGGTTGGGGGGGTGTGGTGGGTTGAGAGGGTGTGGTGGGTTGAGGGGGTGTAACAGGTTGAGGGGTGGTGGTAGGGTGAGGGGTTGTGGTGGAGTGAGGGGTTGTGGTGGAGTGAGGCGTGGCGGTGGAGTGAGGTGTTGTAGTTGGGGGAAAGGTGGTAGCGGGTTGAGAGGTAGTGGAGGTAGAGGGGTGAGAGGTCAAGGCAGAGTGAGGGGTGGTAGTGGGGTAGGGGCTTGTGGAGGGGTCTGGGGATCTGGAATGATCTGGAACTGAGTTGGGGTATGGAGCTGTGTCCAAGTTTGGGATTGTGACAGATTCTGTAGTCAACTCTGAGGTAGAAAAAAGGTGGGTCACCACCTCTGGTGCAGAGGGGTCAGAGGTCAGCTCTTTGGGCAAGGTGGGTGGTGGGGTAGGTGAGAGATCAGACCGCGATGCTGCAATCACAGTGGCGTCAGGGGTAGACAAAGTGAGGCCAGGGGTTGTCAAGGTGAGGTCAGAGCTCGTCCAGGAGGCCAGGTCCGGGCTGGGTGGCAAAGTGTCAGGAGGGTCAGAGGTCACTTTCCGCGTTGAAGCTGCCTCAGGAATGAACCATGGCGCAGGGTTGGAGGTCACGGAGGTCACCGGTGAGCCCGGGGGCTCTGACGAAGCGGAGGGATCTGGGGAAGGGGCAGGGGGCACCGTCCGGGACGATGTGGGGCGCAGCAGCCTACGCTGGGGCCACAGTTTTCTCTCGGAACCTGGAGGAGTTGGAAAGACGGATGGCCCGAGGTCAGTCCGCCCCACCTACTCCCGCGGCCCGCCACGCCCCTCCAGGGAAGAGCTGACCAATGAGAAGGCGCAAGGCCTCGTGACGTCTTGGGTCACCGGCAGACTTCACCCACCCACCCCCAGCGCCCCACCTCCCCACCTCCTGCAATGTCTCCAGGCGCCACCTGGCGTCCTCCACTGCGCATGAGGGACGCGACGGAGAGGGCTACCTCAGAAGGCAGGAGGCAGCGAAAATGTGGGGGGCAGCAAGACGGTGGGAGGAGTGGAAGCTTGCAGGGAGATGCGAAAGTGTGGGGGACGTGGAGGCTTACCTGGGGATGCAGGAGGGGCCGCAGGGGTGTTTGGGGGAGGGATGTGGGAAATGCCAGAAGGGGCAGAAGTGTGAGGAGGGATGCAGAGCGGTTCCAAAGCCCAATCTCAGTAATCAAGATTTTTATGTCAGTTTTAAGTAAAATTATCGCAAAAGATCCAAAAAAGAGACTCAGTTAAATTTTTGCCTTTAGTTAAATTTTTGATATTTAGCTCATTGTGAATGTTTTGCATTAATTTGTTATTTTAAAAATATAAAGGTATTATCTACCTTGACTGCTGAGTGTTTGGGCAGCCCCTTAAATTTAGGGCCTGAGTAGAGTGAGAAGCCTCGCCCTCTTTTCCTGGCCTAGCTTCCAGGTAAGAACGGATTGTATCCCTTTTTGCAGATGCAGGGAATCAGGCCTAGATGGTAGGTAACCTGCCACAGGTGGCACGGATACAGTTCACAAATTGCGGGGAAAAGATGCGAAGCAAGGTCCTCTGCATTTAGAGTTTAGACCATTAAACATCACTTTCTCAGTGATGGAAATGGTAACACGTGGCTACTGAGTACTTGAAGTGTAGCTAGTCTGCCCAAGAAAATGGTTTTGATTCATTTACACTTAAAACAGCCAGCTGTATTGGGAGCTACCATATTGAATGACACAGCGCTAGAGGATTCCAGTTTTCCTGTAGGATTCTTTTAGGTGCATCTTGTTCCTGCCTTGTGTTTACAACTTTGGAGAAGCAGTTAAGTAAAGGGCTTGGCCTCCAGCCAGGCTGCCTGGGCTTACACCCCGGCTCCATCGCTTCCTAACTAGGTGACTGTGGACAAGTCACAAAACTGTCTTGAATCTCGGTTTGTGGATGAGCTGTCATGAGGACTCAGGGAGCTCATGTGTACACAGAGCACTTAGCACAATGCCTAGCACGTAATAGACACTCTCATGACTATTAATACTGTCATAGGCCTTGATGTCTGTACCTCAATTTCTGTTTTCTGTGAAATGGGCATTAACACCTACATCATAGGGCTCATGTAGATGTTATGAGGGCTAAAGGGGTAATATATATATATATTATATATATTATATATGTATAATACATATATATATAATACATATATATATTATGAGGGCTAAAGGGGCAATATATATATATTGCTTAGAATAATAATACCTGACATGCGGCATATTGTTATAAATGTTAGCTGGTTTTAGTTACTATTTCAAGAATCTCAGCTTGCTTAGGTACTGTAGGGGTTCAGATATCTAGAGTGGTATTGATTTTTAATTTTTCAGACCCACGGTGCAGAGAGCTAAGCTAATCATACTCCTGTGTACATTGTCACCAACAGTCCTGCGGGGTCTCCTCTTCCTTTTTCTCCTTTTTCCTCCCCGACCTCCATCCCTCTCACTTTCTCCCATAGCTACCTCCTTTAATGTATTTGACATAGGTCCTTAGAGATATGTATGTTCTCACACAATATAGAATCCATGTAAGTGCGTATGTTAATACATTAAGTGTACATGTATTTTTGTTTGTGCTTTGAGTTTTTGTAAATCACATTCTGCTGGAGCTCTCACTCTGGTTCTGACTTCCTTCCTCCATATCATGTTGTTCGTACCTGCCATGAACTGTGTGTGTTGCTGTGTGTGCGGCTAGTCATTCTTTTAGCTATTGCATGGATCCATCGTGTGCACCCATCGCATTTCTCGTTACCCACTGTCAGACACTTAACTTGCCCTCCAACTCCCTGATACCACACCATTCCAAAGGACACCTTCATATATGTTTCCCTTATAAGCCTATTCAAGAATTTCTCTGGAATACATATCTAGGAGCAGGATTGCTGAGTCATAATGTGCAATCTATTTAATTTCACTAAAATTTTTAAAAGTTTTCTGTATTTAAGTAATCTCTACACCCAACGTGGGGCTTGAACCCACGATCCTGAGATTAAGAGTTGCACGCTCTTCCGACTGAGCCAGGCAGGTGCCCCTAATTTCACTGAATTGTTTTTATCGAATCGCTGTATCCAGTGGGGATGTCTGTCTCCTTACGTCCTCACCCACACTTGATATTAGCTACCTTTCCATTTTTTTTCCAAGCTTGTCATCATTTTAATTTGAATTTCCTGATTTCTTTTGAGTGTGAATGTTTCTACGTAAACTTGTTGGCCATTTGGGCTTCCCCTTCTGTGAATCACCTGTTCATAACTCTTACCCATTTCCTTAGAGGGTTTCCTGTCATTTTCTTATTGATTTGTCAGAGTGAACTGCATAGTATAGGTTAGGGTTTCTCAAATCCGGGCATCATTGACATTTGGAGCTGGGATTCTTTGTTGTGGGGGACTGTCCTGTGCAGAGTAGGATATGTAACAACATCTCTGGCCTCTACCCATTAGGTTCTAGTAGACTCCCTTCTTTTGGTTGTGACGATCCCAAACATATTCTGATATTGCCAATCATCCCCAGTTGGGACCACTGATGTAGATAAGAACCCCTTGTTTCAGGGTGTATTTCTGTTGGGTCTGGGGGTAAGAGTGGGGTCACCACTGGGGAATGTGCAGTCCATCTCTGCCCCACAACACAAACACCCTGGTCCCTCGCCACAGCTACATGCCTCACCTGTGTCTCCACGGATCCTTGGAGCTGGAGAGGGATGGTCTGGGTCCCGGGTGGTGCCAGTGGTAAGAGTGGCGGGTGTCCCCTTGGGCAGAGCCCCTCCTGAAGGTGTATCCCATGTCCGAAAAGACTCATAACCATCCTTGTCACCTTGAGAGATATAGGGAGAACTGAGTTTCACTGCTCTCGATTTTGACCCTCTGTTCATCCCGGAATTCAACTCAGGCCTCATCCTGTGTCACCTGGACCACCACCCCAATCTCCTCCCTGCCCCCACAGCCACCCTGGTGACTCAGCTGAGATGCTTTCAACTACCAATAACAGAAACTGGGACTAAACTAGCTTATAAAATAAGAACAGTTCTGGGGCGCCTGGGTGGCGCAGTCGGTTAAGCGTCCGACTTCAGCTCAGGTCACGATCTCGCGGTCCGTGAGTTCGAGCCCCGCGTCAGGCTCTGGGCTGATGGCTCAGAGCCTGGAGCCTGTTTCCGATTCTGTGTCTCCCTCTCTCTCTGCCCCTCCCCCGTTCACGCTCTGTCTCTCTCTGTCCCAAAAATAAATAAACATTGAAAAAAAAATTAAAAAAAAAATAAGAACAGTTATTACTTCGCTTTCCTGAAGTCCCTGCTCTTCCTCATTCTTTATTTTTTTTCCCAGGGGGAAAAAACCCTGTAATATATTTAGTAATGAACTACCAGGAATATTTCCATAATATTTTTCCTAGGTCTCTTAGATAATCTCTACATGACAATTTTATATAACATAGAAATGTATAATATACAGCTGACCCTTGAACACTGTGGGTTTGAAATGTGTAGGTCCACTTATATGTGGACTTTTTCCATAAACACAGTACAGTACTGTAAATGCATTTTCTCTTCCTTATGATTTTAGTAACTTTTTTCTCTAGCTTACTATAAATTCAGTGTAATACATATATATTATATACATACATACATACATACAAAATGTGTGTTTATGTTATTGGTAAAGCTTCCAGTCAACAGTAGGCTATTAGTAGTTAAGTTTTAAGGGAGTCAAAAGTTACATGGAGATTTCCAACTGCGTGGGAGTCGGTGCCCCTAACCCCCATGTTGTTCAATGGTCAGCTGTGTAATATAAAAATATGCCATTTTATAAATGTAAAATATACCATTTTATATAGGGAGAATAGAAAGATTGAAATAAGTCTTCTAGCTTTTAACAATAGCTTTGTTGAGATATAATTCATATACCTTAAACTGTACAATTCAGTGGGTTTTAGTGTCTTCAAACTGTGCAACCATAAAGTCCACGTTCCTCATATCCCTTCATTAACTGTCCCTGCCCACCTCTCCAGCACCTTCCACACGTTGCTGCTCACACTGGACCCCAAACCTTGAGGTGCTCAGAAGGATGGTGTCTGCCACCCTGGACATGTTTGTCCTGGTCGCCTTGAGCTCTGTGGCTAGCTGTCCCAGGTGCAGAAATCCCTGGCTTTGTCACCTAATACATTGCATGCTAACAGAACAAGGGTCTTCATCCCGATGCCCAGCATTGCAGATACTATAGTCATGTCTCCCTGTTAACTGTTCTTAATTAAATACCTTCCCCATGCCTGATAAATACCTTAAGAGGATAGCTATGAAATCCTACCTGATGGTCATACTCATTAGGAATTTTAAAAAACATTAGCAGCACTATTAATTTAAAAATTAAAAATGGAAAAAAGAGTTTAGAGGGGAAAAAAAAACCCATTAGCTGTGAAGATTTCTTCTCAGGATGCTGGGTTTTAGGAGGGCTCCATTAAGAACACAAATGGAAGCTCTCTTCCTGTTAAAGTGTCAGTCCCCCAACTGCAAGCACACGCATTGGGTCTCTGTGTTCTTGAAATGTGCTCTAAGATATGGCCACCTGCTCATGGTCCATTAGTGTGTGATCGATTTTTTTTTCATTGAAATATATGCATTTTTAATTGAAGAAGCAGCATGGCAGAGTTATAGCCCTCATGAGACCCAACCACATCCCTTCCCTGCATCAGGGGGAGCCGCTGCTCAAAGTCCAGCTTATCATTGCCAAACATGTCTTTACAGCTTGGCTACAGAGGAAGTACTCCCCGACGCCATATTGTTTCTCCACACTTCCTACGATAAGTTTGAGACCATGCACATCCACGTATATCCCGTACATGTCCTTGGGCAGCTACTTCTCAGACGTGTCCCTTCCTAGCTGGGTGAACAAGCCACCAATTTCTCCACGACTCAATTTCCTCACCTGTAAAGTGGGTACCGTGGTGGCATCTACTGAATGGCATGTGATAAGCTTATTCTTGGAATTGAATCCATATATCTCTGGTTCCTTCTTTTTAACCTTTGGATAATGTTCTATTGTAGAAATACACATCTGTTGGTTCATCGACGCCCCTGTTGACAGAGGGCTAGGCTGTGGCCAATGTTCTGTGGTTACAAATACAACTGTAGTGAATTTATAACTGTGTCCCTGGGCTCATGAGTGAGAGCTCAACACCTAGTTGTACAACTGCTGTGTGAAAGGCAAATGCATCTCCCTAGTGTCAAACTGCTCTCCTACCCAGGAACAGAGTCTCATGCCCACCTTTATCCCACATCCTTGGTGCTGTCAGACATATTAATTTTTGGCAATCTCATGGGGAGAGGGCGGGTGGAGAAGCTGCTGTCTCACTACAGATGACCAAACTGAAGCCCAGAGAGGGCAAGGGGCTTTCCCAAAGTCACACAGCTAAGGCGCAGTATTAGGTTTCAGACCCACACAGGTCTACCTGGTCCTAAATGGAGACCTCTTTCCCTCGGGGTGCAAATTTCCCGAGTCTTCACTCCTTCCGTGGTGAGCTTTTATTCAACCTTCAGGATTTTATTCAAAGCCCCCTCCCTTTTCCCCCTCAATGAAGTCATGCCTTGCTTTATGCTTCCCGGGTTCTTCAGAGCTAACTCTGTCATATGCTCCTTCCCTGTCTCCGTGGCTAGAGTGGCTAAGAGTGTAAATGATGGAGTATGAAGCCAAGCTCTGCCCTTTGCTGTACTGGCCTCTCTGCACCTCAGTTTCCTTATCTGTAAAACGGTGTTAAGGATAGCGCTCCTCTCATAAGGTTCCGTGGGGAGGAAGTGAATTAAACCATGTGACACACGTAGATGGTGTCTGGCACATGGAGAGCATTTGATGAATATTAGCTATTACTGTTTTTTTTTTTAATTTTTTTTAACGTTAATTTATTTTTGAGACAGAGAGAGACAGAGCATGAACGGGGGAGGGGCAGAGAGAGAGAGAGGGAGACACAGAATCGGAAACAGGCTCCAGGCTCTGAGCCGTCAGCACAGAGCCCGACGTGGGGCTCGGACTCACGGACCGTGAGATCGTGACCTGAGCCGAAGTCGGCCGCTTAACCGACTGAGCCACCCAGGCGCCCCTAGCTATTACTGTTTTTATTATCATCCAACCTCTACATTTAATCCTGCATTCGATCTTGGGTCCTCTCCCCTCTGCACGGCCTCATGCAGCCATAACATACGGCAACAGCCCAAATCCATGAGTCATCCCACCTTCCGAGCTGGGTGTGGGAGGTCCGCTAGGCACGGCTGTCCGTCTGCATAGCCTCATCCATCCCCACAGCTTCAAATTCCATCTGTCGACTTACAGCTTCAGCCCAGGCACACCTCAGAGCTCCAGGATTGCGTATCTAATGTGTCCACTTGAGTGTGTCCAATGCATCCCCAATGGATCTATATTCCCACTGTGGTCCTCTGCATCCACCCGCAGTGTCCCCAGATCCAGTGGAAGGTGGGTTCCCATCCCCTACCTTCCTCTTCTCACACCCTATCTGACCCATCACTCAAATACCTCAGCTCAAAACTCCCACAATACAGCTTACACACATCCACTTCTCCCTCAGTCTCCACCACCACCCCAGTCAAGACCACTGTCACCTCTCCATAGACCTCCGGGTCTCCCGCCATGCACTCTAGCTTCTCCATCCATTTCTCATCTGGCATCCTCAGTGACTGCTTTGAAAATACACATGTGGGGGCGCCTGGGTGGCGCAGTCGGTTAAGCGTCCGACTTCAGCCAGGTCACGATCTCGCGCTCCGTGAGTTCGAGCCCCGCGTCGGGCTCTGGGCTGATGGCTCGGAGCCTGGAGCCTGTTTCCGATTCTGTGTCTCCCTCTCTCTCTGCCCCTCCCCCGTTCATGCTCTGTCTCTGTCTGTCCCAAAAATAAATAAACGTTGAAAAAAAATTAAAAAAAAAAAAGAAAAAGAAAATACACGTGATCATGTCCTTCCAAACTTAAAATTCTCCACCACTGCGTGCAGAACAAAACTCAAATTCTAGCCTCCTCTCCTATCACTCTCCCCCTGCCCGGCGCACTCTGCTCCAGCCATGCTGATGTCCTTGCCCTTCTCTTAAGGTCATCACTTACAGGGCACTTTCTCAGTAAGGAATATCTTGCCCATCCTACTCTAAATTGTAAATCTCAGCCTCCCTTTCCCTTGCTCATCACTGCTACGTTCCCAGGGGTTAGTATTCGTGCCTGACACACAGTGGGCATTTAACAGAAAGTTAATGTCCGTGTCTCCAAATTCTGAGAAGCCTCAAGAAATGTTACTTCAGCGAACTAGGAAGTGAAAATCCAAGCTTTGTGAGCTTCAGCTAGATTTTGTCTAGCTTCGGCTGTATGCCGTCTCCAGACTCACACTGTGGTTTCTCATTCATTCATTCAACCAATCATTCGACAAACATTTAAGTTCCTGAGTCTCTACAACACAGATTCTGTGGTAGATAGAATAACGCTCCCCCAGAGATGTCCATGCCCTAATCCCCAGAACCTGTGAATATGTTACCTAATGTGGCAAAAGGGATACTGCAGAATGTGATTAAAGGTCCAGACCTTGAGATGAAGAGATTGTCCTGCATCAGTCCAAGGAGACCCAATCCAATTGGGACAACTCCTTAAAATCAGGACAGAGAGGGGCGCCTGGGTGGCTCAGTCGGTTGAGCGTCCGACTTCAGCTCAGGTCACGATCTCAGGGTCCGTGAGTTCGAGCCCCGCATCGGGCTCTGGGCTGATGGCTCAGAGCCTGGAGCCTGCTTCCGATTCTGTGTCTCCCTCTCTCTCTGCCCCTCCCCCGTTCATGCTGTGTCCCTCTCTGTCTCAAAAATAAATAAACGTTAAAAATTTTTTTTAAAAAAATCAGGACAGAGAAAGATCTGAAGGCAGTTCGGAGAGATGCAACATTGCTGGCTCTGAAGATGGAAGAAGGGGCCAAGAGCCAAGGAATGTGGGCGCCTCTAGAGGCTGGAAAAGGTACAGCAATGGATTCTCCCTAGAGCCTCCAGAAGGAACACATCCCTGCTGACACCTCGGCTTTAGGCCCTAGGAGACCCCTGTTGAACTTCTGACTTACAGAACCGCAAAATAAGTTTGTGTTGTTTTACGCCACTAAATGTGTGGTTCTGTGTCAGGGTAGCAATACAAACGGACAGTTAAACACACGACAGAACTAAAAGTCCAGTGGAGATGACAATGGCCCAGACTGGCAGTGCAATTTTCTCAACGTCAGCTTTTTTGCTCCTCTGAGAAATCCTTTCCTCCTGGTGTCTGCTGCTGGGGATAATACCACTTCCTCTGTGAGGCTTTTCCCGATTGCTCTGCTAGAAAGAACGACTCCTTCCCCGGGATTGTTCATTTACGGTAAATAAATCTAACAACCAACGTTCTGTGGTTTTAAACTATTTCACACACATTTTGCTCGTTGGTTTGCGACCGGAGGTCACCCAGCTAGTTCTCATCTTGGTGGAGCCACAACCGGAACCCAAGGAGTTGGACTCCAGAACTCAGCGCTAATTACCTCAGTAATTCAGTAATCTTTCCCAACCCAATGAGCAAACTGTGCGTGAAATCGTTTCAAATGGGTCGCCATGGGGGTTCCTGAGTTCAAGTTCTGAGTCCGAGTTTTTTTCCCCCACCTGAAACACGGGCGTTAACAACAGGACGCAGGTCTCCCGGTTGTTGGAACCACGCGTGCCCAGCACAGAAAAGGTGAGCTCTCCTGCACTGTTTCCTCAGAGGAAGAAAGTGAGGCTCAAAGAGGTGGACTCATGTTTTTCGAGGTCACCTTGCAGTGAGGACAGGAATCCACGTCTATGCTTGCTCCCACTCCCCAGCTGGCCTCACTGTGAAGACGGTACACGTGACTACCCCGAGCCTCCCCCTGCACAGTTCGCACTTATCGGTGCTCAAGCAATGCCTTCTCACCCCGCACCCCCCCCCCCCTCCGAGGGAAGGGACTCCCCGCCCAGCGTGTGACCGTCTCCACCGCGAGGGGGCGCCACGGGACAGGCAGGGATCCCGCTCCGGGTTGCAGAGAACAAGAGCTCTAGAACCCTGGTCACAATGCACCGGGGTGCAGCACCTCTAAAACTGGGCTGGACGGGCCCTGGCTCACAACTCGGGTCCCCCACCCTACAGCGCGGCGGCCCCTCGGCCTGCTCCTCCCCTCCCTCTCTCGCTCGCACCAGAAGCCCAGCCTCGCAGACAGGCGACCGCTCTAGAAGCCCCCGACGCGCCTCACCCGGCTTTTATTACCGCGGGCGGGGGCTGGCCGGCCAATCAGGAGGCGCAGAGCGCCTGTGACGTCACACGGCGTGAGACCGCTGGAGCCGGGCGCTCTCGCCAAGGGCCGCGGAGTGCGCGTGCGTGCTGCGCGCCACAAAAAGGCGGGAAAGGGGGCGAAGGGAGGGGCGGTCCTGAGGGGACGAGTCTCGCAGAAGAGGGGCAGAGGAGCGCGGGGGGACGGGCAGAAGTGGGGCCTTCAGGAGATGGGAGGGCACACGGAGAAGCAGAGGGCGAGAGCAGCCCGAGGCGCAGCGGGTGCGGCAGGCTGGACTGGGCGGCAAAGGTGGGGCTGGGGCAGGAGGAGACAGCCGTGAGGAGAAGGCGAAGAAGCCACCGTGCGAGGCAAGGAGCACGAGGGTGACAGGGAGCGCGGGGGGGGGGGTCAGATGGGGAAAGTAGTGACCCGGCCTGAGAAACAGCGGAACCCGAAGAGGACGCGGAGGCGTAGAGTGTGGAAAACAGGAAGAATGGGAACGTGCACTGGATGCGAGCACGCGAGAGCCACGGGGAGCAGGAGGCGGACACGCGGAGATGCGGAGACGGAGGGGCGGCGTGGACGGGAGAGCGGGGAGGGCCGAGAGGATGGAGGGGCGCGCGCACGCGCACGCACGCGGGCCGAGGAGAAACTCGCGAGAGCACCGACACGCACGCGGGGGCGGGCCACAGAGACGCCTGGGAGCGCACTCACCCACAGGGACGCGGGCCACAGAGAAACCCGCGACAGCACGCTACGCGCAGGGACGTGGGCCGCGCCAGCGCTCACGAGTGCACGCGCCCACGCGTACGCGCACGCGCAGGGACGTGGGCCGCGCAGACGCCCACGAAAGCACGCGCACGCACGTACACGCAAGCGCGAGGGCGCTGGCCCGGGAGGGAGGCGCTGTGAAGCCGGAGAGAGCTGGGCTGAGGCCCACGCCCCCAGGTGTGGCCACAGAGGTGGAAAGGACAGTTCCTGCTGCAGAGAGAGGGGCCGCGGGCCAAGCTGTGGGGCTGAAGGCCGCCCCACTGGCCAAAGGGAGGGGAACCCTCCATTCGGGGCTCCTCACCCCACCACTGAACCACTCCCTGACCCAGACCGGAGCATGAGGGGAGGACCAAGTGGAGGGCGCTGGGGGGATGACAACGCGGTGACCTGGGCCAGCTGGGGCTGTCGGGGTGGAAGGGCCCAGGCTCAGGTGTCACTGCTGGTTGGCTGGTTTGCGGGAGGACCATGGGCTCAGACCCTGCGAAGTCTGGTCTGATTCTCGGAGACACACGGTGCCTGGGGTGGGAATGGGGGGGGGGGTCTCCTCTTCAAGCCTCTCCACGAAGAGTTCCAGAGGGAACGTTTTAGGGGCCCTAGGGCCACGGAAAACTTGCCTGGGGAGGCGCGCACAGCTCGATGATGGCCCCCTCCGCACCCTGGCCGTGCCCCTCACCTGTGTGTGGAAGACGCCTTGTTGCTGGGGAGGGTCCCCCTGGGCTTTTGGTGGTGCCCCAGGAGAGCATGTGTCCAGGCACCCCTGCGGCGGTGGTCCCCTTGGCCAGGTCCTCTCCCGAGGTGGGATCCCAGGTCCAGGGGGGATAATCATCCTCATCGGCGTAGCCTTGGGAGAAAGTGGGGCATGGATTGAGCCCTGCCCTGTCTCCGAGGTCCTTGCTGCAGCTCCAAACTACCCTTCCAGAATCTCCTGCAGTGACTCAGGGTCCCCCACCCCATCCCCAGTACCAGTGCAGGTGAGCCCCACGTCTTCCTCGTGGTCACAGTTGTGCTGGCCCCATGCCCCAGCAGGACAGTCACTCAGCGAGGCCTCGATTCCCTTGCAGCCCACGTCATCCAGCCAGATGGGGCCCGTCCCGGCGCCGTAGTGGGTTTTGCCCACTCGGGGCCGGACCCTTCCACAGCCCAGCTCCCAGCAGGCCACGGTACTGTCCCGCAGGTCCCAGCTGTCATCGCACACTGTCCCCCAGCGCCCAGCATGCCACACTTCCAGCCGGCCAGCACACCGGTTGGGCCCATCAGCCAGACGCACGCGGAACGGGCCTGCTGGTAGAAGGCCCCAAGTCAGGAGGGGTCAAGAGGGGCCGGCCTCACCTCTTGTGTTCCCTGCACTCACCTGATCCCCGAGTGGTGCTCCCAGTGGGGGAGGGGGCTGGGTCTTTGGGTGACTCTGGAGAACCCTGTGCTGGGATCTCAGCTGATGACTCCTTGGGGGTCAGAGGGATTCGCGTTGCGGTGGCCTCAGAGGTCACCTCTCGGGGGCCTTGAGTGGTTGACGTTGCCACAGCCTTAGAGGTCCGTTCTCGGGGGGCCCGAGGAGTTCGTGTTGCAGTGGTATGTGAGGTCATCCCGTGGGGGACCCCAGTGGTCAGCTTTGCGGTAGACTCTGAAACTGCTCTGTGGGAGGCCTCAGTGGTCAGGGTTGTGGTGGTCCGTGAGGTCAGTTCAAGGGGCCTCTGGGTGCCCGGGACCCTGGAATGTTTAGTGGTTGGCATCACGGGGGGCTGAGTGGTCGGTCGCTTTGCATTTTTGGTCACCCACTTCTTAGTACTCTTGGGCATTTTCCCTGGGGCCTTGGTGGTGGTTTTCTCAGGAACGCTGGGGGTCAGCCTCGCAGAGGGCTTGGTGGCCAGCTCCCCGGGGAGCCAGGCGTCCGGATCTCTACCCAGGCCAGGGATCCAGCTCCAACTGAAGGGGTCTGAGATAGAGTCCAGGCCAGGGGTCTCTGGAAGGTGCGAGGAGAGGACAGGGAAGATGGCGGACACCATAATGACAAGATTATCTGTCTACACCTCCCCTCTCTGCAATCACCAAGTTTCCATTAATCCCTTCATTATTCATTCACTCGTTCACGTGACAAACATTTGTTGAGCATCTTCTGCGATCCGGGCACTGTGCCAGACCCTGGGGATACTGTGGCCGGCCAAATCTGACCCCACCCCCTGCCTCCTTGTCTCGTACAGTGATGTGACCGGCCCTCTGTGCCCTTCTCACATCCGACCTGTCGTCCTCCTCTCTCTGGCCACGCGTGGCCTCACTTCCTGTGACTTCTCACTGTCCACCTCTCACCAGTCACCAGGGTGGAACCAGATCCGACAGCTCACTCCCCAGCTGAAAACCCTGCCGTGGCTCCCACGGCCTCCAGAGGAGAGGGAAAGGGCGTAGGTGCAGGGGCTCCATCGCTACGACTGCCACCGTTCTCTCATCTCTCGGATTAGCACTGCGTGCAGGAAAAGGTCCACTGTGCCCAGAGGAAGGTTGGGCCCTTTGCCCCCCGGCTCCTGGGGCGACCAGAGAATCGGTACCCACGTTGTGCCGTGGACAGGTGATAGGTGGGCAGGCACAGCTTGTAACCGAGCTCCTATACAAACCCTGCACACCGAGTCTGGGGAGCGTCCCTGCCCGGCAGTACTTCATATGTGCTGTCACATGTCGCATGACTCCCCTGGGAGGGGGTGGCTGGAAGCTCCATGAAGGTCTCTCCTGAGCCTGCCCCCTGTGCTGCCTCCCTCGGCTGGCTTTTAGGACCGCTTTTCTGACTTTTGGGAGTCCTTCTAGGAAATTGTGGAACCTGAAGTTGGTCTTGGGGGCCTCCCAAATGGTAACACGTCACACAGGTTTGCAGTGATCTGTTGGTACACCTTTGCGTCAGTGAGCTGCGAGCTTCCCAAAGGCCGGGACTGTGTTCTTTGCATCCGGAGGCCCCAGCACCTGGCTCAGCGCCTGACACTCGATAAATGTTGGACGCGAACGGCGAACACGAAGCCTGATTTTACTGCAGCTGGCCCTCACTCTGGCTTCTGTGCGTCTCCCAGTGGCCCTGTCTTCACTTCCTCTCATCTCGGGGAGCGTTCTTGGGAATGGGAGGAGGAGAAAGAATCCCAACTCTGCCACTTCGTTGCCGTGTGGCCTTGTGCAAGTTACTTAACCTCTCTGTGCCTCAGCCTCATCGTGTAAATCGAGCATAGCATCCACTAACTTGGACCTATTGTGAGGTCACATGTGTGAAAACACCCAGCCCGGGGCCCGGGCTTAGGAGACGGGCCTTCAGTAGATGCCAGTTCAGCTGGTAGTTCCCAGTCCCTCCTCCGGGAAGCCCTCCAGGAACTAGCGGGTGGCTAGGGCCTCCTTACCAGTGCAGGTGACTCCAACATCTTCATTGTGAGCACAGTTGTGCTTCCCCCAGGGCGCAGCGGGGCAGTCAGAGAGCGCAGCCTCGGTCCCCAAGCACCCCACGTCGTCCAGCCAGATGGGGCCGGCCCCCCAGCCAAAGCGGCCAGCGGCAGGGTCCGGCTGCCGAGCTCCGCCACAGCCCAGCTCGCGGCAGACCACCGCAGCGTCCCGTAGGTCCCAGCTGTCGTCACACACCGTCCCCCAGCGCCCTGCGTGCCACACCTCCAGCCGGCCCGAACACCTGCTGGGCCCTGCCACCAGGCGCAGTTGGGGGGAGCCTAGGATGGAAGAGACCCAGAGGATGGGAGTCAGGAAGCCGTCCAGCTCTCTGTGTCCCTCCACCTGCCTTCCATCCAGCCGCATATTCGTCCTCCGCTGTGCCACCGTCCGCCTTAGGCACAGGGATAGGGTCGGGCACGGTCCCGGTTCCTCAAAAAGCTAAACATAGAATTACTATCCCACTCCCCAGGATATACCCCAGAGAAAGTGAAAATGGCTATTCACACAAACGTTCACAGCGGCACTGTTCTTGGAAACAGCCCAAACGTCCGTCGCTAGATGAAGGGACAGCAAAATGAGGTATGTATACACACAGAACGGAATTTGATTCCACCTTGAAAAGGAAGGGAATTCGGGGGCACCTGGGGGGCTCAGTCGGTTAAGCTTCCAACTTCGGCTCCGGTCATGATCTCACTGCTCGTGAGCTCGTTGAGCTCGTTGAGCCCCATGTCAGGCTCTGTGCTGACAGTTCCGAGCCCGGAGGCTGCTTCGGATTCTGTCTTCATTTCTCTGTCCCTCCCTCATTCGCCGCGCTCTCTCTCTCAAACGTAAAATAAGACAAAACTTTTTTAAAAGGAAGGGAATTCAGACACGTGTCACAACATGGATGAAGCTGGAGGGCATTCGCACAAATACTATGAGGTCCCCGGAGGAGTCCAATTCATAGAGACAGAAAGTAGAAGAAGCCAGCGGCTGGGGAACTAAGGAGTCCGTGTTTAATGGGTTGGGGTGTCTGTCTGGATGACGAAAAGGTTCTATAGCTGGATGCTGGTGGCTGCACGACCTTACGAATGTATTTAATGCCGCTGAACTGTACGCTTACCAGCGACTGAAATGGTCAATTTTATATTATGTGTATATTGTAGCATAATAAAAAAAGAGAATGTGGGCCCTGGAACAAATTGCTTTCATTGGAGTCCTGACTTTCCCATATATATTTTTTTAATTTTTATAACGTTTATTTGAGACAGAGAGAGACAGCGTGAACGGGGGAGGGTCAGAGAGAGAGGGAGACACAGAATCTGAAACAGGCTCCAGGCTCCGAGCTGTCAGCACAGAGCCCGACGCGGGGCTCGAACTCACGGACCGCGAGATCATGACCTGAGCCGAAGTCGGACGCTCAACCGACTGAGCCACCCAGGCGCCCCTCCCATATTTTTTTAATCACGGGGTTTCACGAGTGACACAGAGACCAAACAGCACCCAGGGCCTGCGTGGCTGGGAGCGTCACCTGGCGT